>NW_028188339.1:0-206000 GCF_964204655.1 Triturus cristatus
GTCTAGTTTCCTATAAGTTTATAATGGAGAGGTGAAGTTTAGTATGTATGAACTCACAGTGTCATAACACATCTTTCTATGAAATTGGTTTTGTCACTGTGTGCTCAGAAGCCACTATTTTAGAAAGTGGCTGGGTTTTGTGCTTTAAGCATTTATGTGTGTCTCTGCTGAATGTGAATTTTCTGTCTGGATCTGAGAGGTGAGAGGAGCTGGGGGAGGTCTTGACCCAAGGGAGGGGTTGTGATGGCATCAGGCTGACCTGCATCTGGAGAGTAGGCAAGGAGAAGCCCCGGGAGGTGAAGAGGCCTGGATTGCTGCTATAAAACAATTGACCCGTCTTCTGCTGAGTGATTAAGGATCCAGACCCCCAGTATCAAAGGGAGAAAGGTGACACTAGGAGGGAGACACCCAGAACTGATTGAGGCAGGGTTCAGGGACCCCTAAGCACAACGAACTTCAGAGACATTTAGGAGTATAACTATGAGAGCTGAAACCCCTGAACGTTGGAATGGAATAGAAATGGATTGATATTGAAAAGACTTGGACCCATTTTGTTGTCAAGAGGAACCTCTGCTATGGAAGTAACAACTGAAGAGACTGCTTGGAAGGACCAACTCTTGCTTCGTGATCTTGGGCTGGTCTGCAGTTTGCTATTTTAACCAAGAAAGAGGCTGTTTGGACTGTGCTTCGTGTGCCAGGGTCCCCCTGATTGAAGAAGACTGTGCTTTGTGCTGTGTCTTGTAACCCCAAGGGCCCGAGGTGAGCTGGCTCCCTGTTTGGAAACACAGGAACATAAAAGTTTCCAGCGAAGTTTCAAGTGACGCAGTGGGCGCGTGTTGTGGCAGCTTGAGACCCTCGGAAGGTGTGCCCTGTGATCTTGGACACACAAGGAGGAGTGAGACTCGGACGCGCTGGAAGCGTGTCGTGGTGCACAGGAGGTGCGAGTGAAGAGCACCTGGCCAACGTGTGCATCGAAGCTGGAGTGAGTCTGGGATGTGCAGGGTGTGTGTCGTGGTGCACTGCAGGCGTTAGTGAAGAGTGCCTGGTCAGCGTGTGCACCAAAGCTGAAGTGAGACTCGGACGCGCAGGGTGCGTGTCATGGTGCAGCGCAGGTGCTGGTGAAGAGTACCTGGTTGGCGCATGCATCCCTCGGAGGTGGAGTGAGTCTCACACGTGCAAGGGTGCTTGTCGTGGTACACAGGTGTTGGTGAGGAGCACCTGATCAACATGTGCATCGGAAGTGGAGTGAGTCTCGAACACGCAGGGTGCGTGTCGGGGTGCACCGGAGGGGTTGGAGAAGAGTGCCTGGTCAGCTTGCGCACCGGAGGAGAAGTGAGGCTCGGACACGGTGAGTGTGTCGTGGTGCGGCCAAAGGCGTTGGTGAAACGCACCTGGATATCGGGGCACTGGAGTTGGAGTAAGTCTCGGTAAAGCAGCGTGTGTGCTTTGGTGCAACCTGGGACTGTGGAGGTGATTGACTGATCATCGTGTGCACCAGAAGAAAGTGAGTTTCTGTAATGCGGTGTGCGTGTCTTGTTGCCAATTGAGACCGCAGGAAGGAGTGCCTGGTGAGTGTGCACTTGGAGTCGAAGAGGAGTCCCATCAGCGTTGTGTGTGTGGCTTTGTGCCAGAGGAGACCCGGAGGGTGCTGTGGTGAACGTGCACCCGGAGTAAAGTAATCTTGGGGGCATGGGGTGCGTGTGCCCTGTGGCCGCCTGAGACCTTCCTAACAGTTGCGGCCCGGACCGGCAGTGTCGGACGAGCTGAGCTGCCCAGCCGAGCTGCTGAGGCCCATTGAACACGTTCTGCACGGAAGGCCCAGCTCTTGGAAGGAGGAGAGGAGAGTGGGGTTGCATCCCCAGGTAACGTGGATCACTAACTGGGCGGACTGCGGGCTCAGAGGAACACTCATTCGGCCTCTCAGTCCTTCTGACGATGTGAGCCTTTGCTTCGGCTCAGATTGGGGCCAATACTGACGAAAGGAGCGGCAGTACTGGGGCCCGAGTAAGAAGCTGTACTTTTTGTCATCGTTGATACGTGTGGGGGGCAACTGTTAACAAAGAGGCTGGTTATCGTAATACACATTGCCAATATTGCTGCTAACGAACTGACGGACTGTCTTATGACGCCTGACATTGTTTTTGCATAAAGGAGTACATGATTGTAGCGCTACGCATTGCATTATTTTTCCCTCGCAAAGTACAGGATTGTAGCGGCCCACATTGCATTATTCCTTCATTGCAATGTACATGATTGTAGCGGCCTGCATTGCATTATTTCTTCATTGCAAAGTACGATTGGGGTGTGACGCATTGCATTATTCCTTCATTGCGCTGTACATTATTGTGGCGGTTCACATTGCATTATTTCTTCCATTGCAAGGTACCGGGGTGTATCGTTACGCATTGTATTATTTCTCCTTTGCCCAGCACAGGATTGTATCGTTAAGTAGTGCACTATTGTTTGTCCATTGCAACATGTGTGATTCTAACATTACGACCAGCTTAGCATTTGGAAAGCGATGGTTGGGATTTGAATATACCAGCCAGCCGGAACGAATATTACCCTTTATTCTATGTTGGCTTTTGTATCGTGTGGTCTGATATATAACTTTTTGTATAAAGTTTATACTCGTTTTAATCAAACTCGTGTGGAGTAGGGGTGGGCGGAATTTGCGTAATAGCGTTACGCAAATCTCCGCGAAACGGTAAAAAATCTCCGCGAACACGCAGAAATTCCGCGAACACGCGGAATTGCTTGTTCGCGATGTTTTTTTCCTGTTCACAATTGCTGTTTGCGTGCTCGGGGAGAAATATCTCGCGAACACGCATTTTGAGAACGCAAACAAGCAAAAATTTCGCAAAGTCGCGGAACGCAGAATTTTGGGCAATTTCCCGTTCTCCGCGGAACGCGAAATTACCCAAATTCCGCAAATTTCGCGAGCGGAACAGAATTTACCACCCAGGCCTAGTGTGGAGTCAATTTGTGGTGTCACCAGGGGATTGCTGTGGGCGTGGTTGCACGTACTGTACACTCGTGCCTTGAAGATAGGCATGACTGCTCGTGCCAAGCTACTAAGGAGGTGAGCAAGGCTATCTCAAACGGTGTCTTTTCTTGGCCTAACGTTGAGTGGGGAGCCCCGGGTCTCGCACTTGGTGACAGTAGTGCGGGAAGGGGACTCCGGCTTCCAACATATGTCTTATGCGAAGATGACTACCAGAAAACAATGTATTCAATTTCACATGGTTGAGCTTGGCTGCCAGGTCCCCTTAAATAGCAGTGCATATTTTCTGATAACACAAACTGTGCAGCTGCTGTGAAACTCTGACAGTTGAAGGAAATCCTTTTCAGTTGAATGGTGGGTGTTCAGGGAGAATATGAATCCTTCACTTACAGGGCAAAACAATGAACAAGAAAATACTCTGGGTGCTTGAGCTTCAAAATGCCCATTGCTTGTAACCACCACAATCCATTACTGTGGAAGGTGTAGCGAATCTCACTGTGTCAGGGACATGAAGCCAGCATTTCCTACTTTCATTAGCTTCATGCACAATCAGGGGCAGAGGGAGGGAATAGGATAAATCTTTGCATCAAGTTACCAGTAGCTGGTGGTATCTGAAAGTGCCTCTTTGAACAACTTCTTGACCTGTTGGTGCGATACGAGAACACTGTGTGTAATATCCTGTCATTATATCAAATGCAATGTAAGAGGATATTGATCTGAGGTTGGATCAATGGCATTTAAGGTGGTTGTGAAATGAAGTAGAGCCCCGGAGAAGGAGTCCCATCATTTGATTATAACGATGCCATTCATGACCTGGCTGTTTATTGTCTTAGGGCTGCAGCATGGTAGGCATGCATATACCTAGTCTCATAGCATGGAATTAATATTAACCTAGTATTGTACATGGATATTGATTGCTTACTTTACTACTTTTATGAGGATTGTGGGTCTATAATGGAATAGTAGCTGGTAGGGTCTTCATTGTGTAGCCTTCTTTCAAAGTAGAGGAATGGCCTGCTGAGATTTCAGTGCATCAGTGAAGATACCTTGCATCAGGGATGCACCGACCAGGTTGGCAGGTGGAAGTGATTTCCCTGATGATTGGTTGAATGATGGTGATTGGGAGAATACCATTCTCATATATGGCGGATTTTAATGTGATATGGTTGGTAGCCAGGTCTGAACATTTTGAAGGCAGTCTACTTAAGTATTTTGTCAAGAGGTAAGGACATTTTTGAGCAGGACGAAGTCTAAGTCCAGTCTGACTCTATGGGACTTCCGGTCGGATACTCTTTCCCTCAGCCTCCACTGAAGGGCTGGAGGAAAAGTTTCAAAAGCTTCTAGACTTTCTTTTGGAGCCCAAAAAACAACCACATGATAAACTCTTCAAAGCTCCAGGACTTCAGTAGAAGCTTTTAGAGACAATCAAGGGGTCAAGGAGAGGCCTACAGTGGGGCCTAGTCCATGCCCGCTCCTATTGGTCAGCTGGGCATTTCAGGAAAAAGGCCTCCTGCACCTTACTGTGACCTTGTAGTTACACAGGAGGGCATACAAAGGACAGTTGGAATGTTCTCCTTTGTAATGGATACAAGTGGGAGTATGTCCAGATCTTAGGGTTACCTCACAGGTCTCAAACAGAATGTACAGTCCTTTTTCTGTTCCTCTAAAGGTCCGAAAAGTGTTTTCACGATGGTGGCATATCAGTGACTTATTCGTATTTAAAAGGAAGGTTTGAACCCTGTCAAAGAACTTATTTTGACAGAGCAGATTGCAGGTTTAGACTTCAGCAGACAAGTTACAGTGGTAGGCCTAAAGTCACGTTTTTCTTGGCACAGTAGTGGATGCACAATACGTGCTGTGGTTCACGGGTCACATTTACCTTGAAGAGCCAGGTCATTAGCTTTTTGCAAAATTGAAGAAGTGAGGAGGCTCTGATATGGAGTGGGAGGTTATTCCACACATTGGGAGCGTTGTAAGAGAACGCCCATCCTCCTGTTCTCGTTCTGTGTATTCGTGCGATGTGTGCTAGTACTGGAGAGTAGAGGTGCGTGGGTGGGTGATGAAATGACATGCAACTGTTCAGATAGGTGGGGCCTAAGTTGAATAGTGTCTTGAATGTGTGTGTGTAGCTTGAAATGAGCTTGTGTATCGGAAGGCAGTGGGGCTTCCTGAGGTGTGGTGTGAATTATAGGTATATTTTCTGCACCATACAATGTGGCCTTTTAAGAAAGTTAAAAGCCAATTAGGAGTTAGCAACTGTAACTATATTTTAGGAGTCAGAGCACATGCACTGTGGCTTGGACAACAGGGTGCTATTACACTGAGTCAAAGTACAAGTTACTTACCTTTGATAAGGTTTTTTTCCGGTGGATACAGTATTTGCCTGTGATTTTCTCACCTTTTTAATTACCCCCAATGCGCAGCATTTCACTGAAACTTTTCTCCTCAGCCTTCTCAAATTGTTGTCACGATGGAACGGCTCCACACGTGACTACACGTAACCTTATTGGAGGCATAAGAAGACTGTGTTGGCTTGCTGCCATCAGTTCCACTCATTTATTCCGTGCTTTCGAGGCGAACGGGTGAACCAAAAACATTTTCACAAGTATATATGGTATACAAAATGGGAACGACCTTTACATTGCGGTCATTGCACCGCGATACCATTACAATGCGGTCGTTACAATGATCGCATTGTTACCACGCAATGCCATTACTACGCAAATCATTACATCGACGCAGTAGATGGCGCGCTAACATAAGGAATAGTATAGTTTACTATTCCAACACCTTCCCTACTGCTGCGTAGGCTGGGGTTAAAATAGTAAATTACACAATTCTTATAGGTGATGGACTGCCCCAAGCGGAGAGGAGTGACCACCTTAGGCAGGAAAGCAGCTGTGGTCCTAAGAACCATCTTATCCGCATGGAATGATGTAAAAGGAGGCTTGGAGGTAAGAGCCTGCAATCCACTTACCCTCCTAGCGGAAGTTATTGCAACCAAAAATATAGTTTTAAATGATAGAAACCTTAAGGGACAACTATGTAATTGTTCGAAGGAAGAACCCATCAAGAATAAGGGAACCAAATTCAAATCCCACTGCGGCATGATAAAAGGAGGGGGAGGAAACCAATTTGTGAGACTCTTAATGAATCTCATAACACTGGGAGGTTTAAACAACATGGGTTGATCTGGTAAACAGAGAAAAGCTGACAAGGCAGACAAGTAGCCCTTACCAGTTACTACTGCACAACCCTATTGTCCTAGGTAAAGAAAGAAACTCAGCACATCATATAAATGGGCTTGCAAAGGATCAATCAATCTCTCTCCGCACCATTTAACAAACTTGGCCCACCTACCAGAATAGACAGATCTGGTGGGCTGCCCCGTTCAATCTGCAGGCATGAAGGTTCAGGCTCTAGATGTGGGGGTGTAGAACCTGCCCCTGCGAAAGGAGGTCTGCCATGAGACTGAAACGCATCCCCCAGCAATACCCACGCCAGATAGTGGAGACTGCAAAATGCAGGGCAGTGTGTGTTCTCATAAGTGGCAAACAGGTCTAATTGGAGAAATGCCCACATCCTAAAAATGTGAAGGACCACCTCCGGATGGAGGCGCCACTCGTGATCGGCTGAATACTGCTGACTGAGACTCTTTGCATGCACATTCAGATCTAGAACCAGATAGTTTGTGATTATGCAAATCTGATGGTCCTGAGCCCAGGACCAGAGTCGCAGAGCCTCTCTGCAGAGAAGACACAACTCTACTCCTCCCTGTTTTGTTAATGTTACACATCAAGGTAGTGTTTTCCGTTAGGACCTGAACCGACTGCCCGCGAAGGGAAGGGAGGAAGTCCTTGAGAGTCAAATGTACCACCTGCAATTCCAGAAGATTGTTGTGAAACAATCTTTCCTCTGGAGACTAAAGACCTTTGATCTCTAGATCCCCCAGATGGGCTCCCCACCCTAGAGTGGAGGCATCAGTTATCACTGTGGCCACCGAAGAAACAGCTTCCGTTGAGACAGGTTGTCTGGAACACTCCACCATAGCAGCTCTGCTGCAGTGTTTCTGGAGATTCTGACCACCTCTTCAAGATGTCTGTTGTGTTGAAACCACTGCCTGCAAAGGCACCACTGGAGGGCCCTCATATGCCAGCGTGCAGGGTGCACTAACAGTATGAAGGAAGCTAGCAGACCAAGCAGGCGCAAGACCTTTAGGACAGGAAGAGCAGCTCCATTCTGAGAAAGTGGAATCATAGCCTGTATGTCTTGAATCCTCTGTGGTGGTGGAAAGGCTTGACTCACAATAGTGTTCAGTATTGCCCCTGTGAACAGGTTGCGTTGAACAGGTGAGATTTGGGTACATTTATTGAAAAACCCAACTCGAACAACAGTTGTGTTGTTACCTGCCAATGATACAGCACCATCTCTAGTGAACTTGCTTTGTGCAGCCAGTCGTCCAGCTAGGAAAAGACAGGAATCCTCGACCTTCTGAGATAAGCTGCCACCAACACCATCACCTTTGTGAAGCTTCGCGGTGTGGAAGTAAGGCCGGATGGAAGGACCGCAAACTGGTAATGTTGAGACCCCACTGTAAAACAAAGATACTTCTGATTCGACTTCAGGATGGGAATGTGAAAAAACGCATCCTGTAAATCTATCAATACCATCCAGTCTTCCTTCTCCAGTGCAAGGAGAACCTGAGCCAGGCTCAATATTTAGAATTTCTCCTGTTTGAGGTAAAAAATTCAAAACCCTGAGGTCGGGCATTGGCTGTAAACAGCTGTCCGTTTTGAGAATCAGGAAAGACCAAGGGTTGCACCCTCTGACCCCTTTCCTGCTTTGGAACAACCTCAATTGCACCCTTTCATAGCAATGTAAGACCCTCCTACAGGAGAAGCAGAAGATGCTCTTCCAAGCAAAGGCCCTGATGGGAAGAGAAAGGAGGTGGGGGACTCCTGGAAGGTGTTCAACACCTAGAGATCTGTAGTAGCTGACCTCCAATATTGTAGAAAATGGAACACCCGTCCTCCCACGGGACAAGTATGCTTTAGGATAATGAAGCTGGAGCTGCTTCCCTTCCACACCAGCTAGAGGGGCAGAAGAGGAGGAGGAGGAGGAGACTTGCTATAGTGCAACACTCTGCAGACGACCTCTGCCGTTTTCCATCCCAAAGCCACAAAACATGCGGAACTGCCAAAGACCTTACTGTAGCTTTACTGTCCTTAAAGCGCTGCAGTGCCAAATCCACTTTAGACCCAAACAGGTTAGATCCATTCAAGGGCAAATCCAGCAATGTAGCCTGAACATCAGGTGAGAATCCCAAGCCACGCAACCATGCGTGCTTCCTAGTAGCCACAGATAATCCCATCACCCTGGCTACCGAGTCTGCCGTGTCCAGATCAGATTGGATCACTTGGGGGGCAGCAGCTTGGGCATCTAATAACACCTCTGAGAAATGCCCTTGTACCTCCTCGGGCAACTTTGGGATAAGTTCCCTGGCTGAGTCCATGATGGCATGGATGTAGCCACCAAAAAGCCATGATTCATTTCCGCGCTAGGACAAGCGGCTCCCTTCTTTGCCGTGACTCTACGGACCTTTCCTGACCGTTTCTTTGCCACGTCCATTTCAGATGCCAATTCTCCATTGCTGAGGACGCTGCTTCCCCCCCTAGTCCCGGCTGGGATTTATCATTCGCACAACCTGAAGCACCATCAGCACCAACACCAGACCTACCACCGTCCTTTCTTCCCGCTCCGTGTTTACGGACCCTGCATTGTCTCCGTTGTGCCTTGGTACCATTGACCCCTCATGTTCTCAGGATCCAGGAGGGCATTGCCGCCTCCCTTTACGCTGGCCGCACCCACCACGCGCGTGTAGCAAATTTTGCCAGGCATTCGATTCATCGTTTAGTCCTGAAGAGATCCCACCACTTCCATGGGGATCGAAACGTCGTCGACTCACGTCTCTAAACTATAAATTATACGCTGTATTGTATAATCGAGTATGCGATGTTATACTGATTGTGACTTTCTATAATTTCAATTCTGCAAATACTGAAAAGTCACTTTTTAAGTCACTTGCCTGCGGTAAGGAAATCGGCTGATTTCCTTTTAACCCACTCATGGTTTGCTCACTTATCCCACCGCATATTACTTGTTTTCTCTTTATTGATATTAAATCGCATTTATTTCTCTATTCAAGGACACAGATAATTCCAATTTTCGATTGTAAAAATTGTGATACTATACCCATCCCAGTTGAATGGGACCTTTGTTGCTTTAAAAACAAAAACAAAAAGCCATGAGGCATTTTTGGACTTAAGGGCCATACTTCCCAGCGAGAACACCTTTGTCGATTGTTCCATGGGCTTTGACTCTCTATCTGCAGACGTAGATGGGAAGGAACCTACAGACTGCCTCAAAGAGAATGAAGCCTGGACCACCAAGCTTTCCATAGAGAGATAAGTGGACAGAAAAGCAGGATCCCGGGAGCCACCTTGTACCTCCATGCCACGGTACTGGAAAACGCTAGAGTGGACATTGGCCTCTGCCAAACATTGAGAATGAGCTCTGTCAGTGCCTCTTTGAAGGGAAGTAAAGGTTCTGAAATAGAGAAATGAGAATGGAGCATCTCTGTAAAAATATTAGACCTAAACTCCACTGTAGGAAGAGGCAACTCCAAGAGTTCTGCAGCCTTTCTGATCACAGCATGATATGTGGTCACCTCTTGCATCGGCAAGCCCTTTGGTAAAGAAATCTCCCACTCAGGAGAGGTGTCCAGGCCATTAGCCTCCTGTAAACCCTCAAAATCCAGGTCAGGGTATACAATTTCTCCTTCCTCAGCCCCTCCATTTTCCTCCTGGTACTCTTCTTCTTCCTACAGTCTTTGTGCCTCTCTCCGAGAACTTATACTCTCAACCAGTGTCGGCGGTGCCGGTGACTTCAAGATCCGCATTGAAGAAGGATCCATTGGAACAGGAGTTGAAGCCGGTCTAGGTCGAGATGGCATCGGTTCGGACCCAGACAGCGCCGGGGATGAACCATCTAGCGGAGCTCATTCCTCCAAAGACTGCAACAGCGTAGAAAACCTTGGTGTCGTAAGAGGCCTACTCCCTGGAGCTATAGGCATGAAAGGCATCAGCGGTGTCTGTGGAAAGTGAGGTGGCAAACCTCCCAGGGAATATGACAATGGACCCATGGGGCCAACAGGTGGACCAGTAGGGTTTGCTGTTCTGGCGAACAAGCCAAATATCGCATTTGAAAAATGAGACTGATCCGATCCTGAAGTCTGGAAAGCAGAATACATCCGATCCAGTAATACAGGCTCTGGAGCCATTTGGGGAGGCACTAAATTCGGCTCCCGTTGCGGTGCTGGGGACCCCGCAGCCAGAGGTCGTTGTCTTTGGCAATGGTGTAGGCGTTGTGTCTCTCAGAGCCGGTGGAGTCACTGATCCGGATAAGTGGCCAGAGTCAACCCGGTGAAGGAGTCGGAGAGATCTCATCCCTGCAATGGTGTTGGGAAACCGACATCAGAGTTGGATTTTTCGAAGAGCAGCGCTGAGAACCATGGCGACGCTTTTTTTTGTGTTTCTTTGAAGACCTTGAAGTGTGGGGAGTCAGCGACTTTGAGCAAGTCCTTTACCTCCTGTGACCTCCCTCCTGCTTTTTGACCTTGGCCATGAACAATTTGGCCTCCCCCTCCTTTAGCACTTTTGGATTCATGCATAAAGTGCATGTCCCGACGTCATGGTCTATAGAGAGACACCATAAACAATCCTCGTGGAGTCAGTGATGGATATCTGGCCCCCTCATTCTCTGAATGGCTTGAAACATGACTATCTCAGAGTGGTTATCTTCAAAGGCTACAAAGTCGTGACAACGGGAGAGCTGAGGAAAAACCTTTCCATGGAATGCTGTGCATTGGGGGTAATTCAAAAAGTGTGGAATCCACGAGCAGATGTATCCATCAGAAATATCAGCAACATTAATCCAAACAAATTGGGATGACCACTCAAAAAGGAGCACTTTTCTCTCACGGATGATTGGGATGGCGGCATGGCCTAACCAATCCAGTAACATAAGAGAATGTTTAGGCTAATTCTGTGATGTTCTGAGTGATGTTCGTAGTATGAAGAGGATCACATGGTTCTTTCTTGGAGGAATTGTCACCTGGAAGTTTGACATGCAAGAAAACCGGATTTTCGAATTAGGAAATGGATTAAGTGCTGAGCGGGTCTATCATTTCTTTGGTTAAGAAAGACTAGTAACAAGAAATGGCTGTATATGTGCCCGTAGAGCTGATGGTGGATTCTAAGAGTGGTCAGGGAGGTTTGTCCTGTCTGCCATTTATACATGTTTCAGATGCACTAGTGAGAGGGTGTGTATAGAAGTAGAGGGGCTGTTCATATTTCTTACATAATTACTTTTTACAGTTGCACTCTACCTTCAGATGATTTACTTCATAACACACAGTGATAGGTTTAAAAATATATATACCTTTTCCTTGAGTTACAGAATCATTGCTTACAGTAGCCTGTAATAAAAAAGAAAGAACGTATTAGGAACACACTGCAATTTTATCTCTATTTAGAGAGTAGGTGATATTCCTCTAATGCAGATATCTGCTGTCGGTGTTCCATATAATAAATACTGGTGGCAATAATTAACATTTACAGACAGTGGTACGTTGTAGGCCCCTATGTGACAAAGAAACCACTAGTAAAATCAATTTCACTGATTACCACTGGGAGGAAAAATACTACTGGGTTTCAAAATACAGCTGGCAAGAAAACCTTTACCTCCAGAATTATATTTCTGCCACAGTTCCATTGCCGAAAACCGTAATTGACAAAAATCAAGGGGTTTACTGGCTCGCATAAGAATATCAGGTGTGTGGTCTGAAACGTAATTCCAATTACCAGCTTCAACAAGTGAAGCCCTTGCTGTGTGTAGATACGAAACATGCAATGATGCACGTTTGTTATACCCTGCAATGGCTCTCTCCCCCCACCCCCAACAGAAATACCGCTTTCGACTTGCAGTGGATTGTCTACGATTAAGGGCCATAAGATCACTCCTGAGGATTCCCCGGATGGGTCAGAGAAGCCCAGAGGAGAAAAGATATGAAAATATTAATAAATATGCCTACTTGTGCATCTTAGCATGAAATCAATTAATATTGCCTGAAAGAAGGAAATAGTTGGGGTTGCTTAATCTGATGGTGGTTCAAGGAAAAACAGGGGAACCCTACTCACTAAGGAACCAGGGTAATAGTTATATAGGAAAAACAATGGTTCATGTGGAATAATATACTATGAGGTTATGATACATAACCACAATCGCGATATAGAGGGTTAGATAATGGCAGAGCGCGAAGGAACCACTAACACACCGATTACAGAGTAGTATATTTTATGGATTTTTTAAACAATAAAGATAGGAGTAAACATTATACATCAAAACAACATTTGTGCATAGTGTCCCAAGTGACAAAGGGAACCTAAACCTAAGTGACAATATTAAATACAAGGTTTCCACAGTTTGTACAAGTCGACCATTATCATAATAATTCCATGTGAACAGCAGCTATATGCAGTGATATGTGCTGGGGAAATGGTTCGCTTCTTCTGTATGTCGACGGCGTTTTGACCCTCAAAACAATGTGGGGTCTCTTCAGGACTAGTGATGAAGGGACATCTGAATATATGGTTGCGCAGCCTTGCGAAAATGATGTGCCACACGTGAAGAAAAGAGGAAAAAGATTTACTCACATGAGGACCCCTCCGGGTACTCAATGTAAGGACAGGCTGTCAATCCAATGGGGTATGTAGGTGGGCAAGAGGGTCTCAATTAATTATACGCCACAGCCGTAGCGTTGTAGAATCCCTTTGTGGATTAACAGTGACAATGCACTGAGAGTATTTCTCGGTAAAAGAATGGAAAAGCGGGACAGCGCTCCGCGTGTAGGTTCAGAAAAAGACGCGCCAGTCAGCTTGATCGGGTACAATGACCCCATTGGATTGACAGCCTGTCCTCACATTGAGTACCCGGACAGCTCCTCATGTGAGAAAACCCTTTTCCTCTTTCCTTCACGTGTGGCATATCATTTTCACAAGGCTGCGTAACCATATATTCAGAAGTCCCTTCATCAATAGACCTGAAGTGACTATTGTGTAAATCCCACATTGGAATCAGTGTAGGTTTAATGTGCTGAGAAGTTTGCTACCAAACTTCCCAGTTTTTGGAAAAGCCATTATAGAGCAGTGGAGCTCGTAATGACCAACTCCCAGGCCAGATAATCTGTATGGCTTTACTACACTTACAGTGTCTAAGAATGGACTTAGACACTGTAGGGGCGCAGGACTCATGCCACAGTGCCCTCACCTGGGGCTAATGCACTCTGCTAGAGTGGTGACTTGCCTAGGCCTCAGGCAGTGGGTTGCAGGCATGGAACACAGGGATGTGTGCCATGTCAACTCTTTACTTTTCTCTGCACCAATACACTCAGCCTGCAATGGCAGTGTGTGTGTGTTAAGGTAAAGGGCTTCTAAGTTTGGCACAATAGGTGCTGCAGCCCTTAGAGGTCTTCCCTGGTCACAGTGCCCTCAACACTATGGTACCTTTTACAAGGAGCTTACCTGTGGCCAGGGATGTGCCGATTGTGGGTACAAAGGTACAGTTTTGGTAAAGAACACAGGCCCTGGGAACCAGATTGGCAGGGCCCAGGGCACATCAAGTCAGGTTGCATCAGATGTCAGGCAAAAAGTGGAGGGTAACCATGCAAAAAGGGCCCCTTTCCTACAGAACTGGGGACACGATTAGGGGTACAGTAAGAGGTCTTAGTATTGTGCAGCTAGAGGTGAAAGTCTTGCACTGATGCCACACAGTGCCACACGAAGACAATATGAACTACTTTGAGGGATGCGAAGAGCTTGAGCTTTTATGTATGTAATGGAATAGGTGAGCCACTTTGAGTATGTGGAGGAACCTGGTTCTTCTCTCCTCTGTTCCTCACACAAGGGAAAGGGGGGCCCCAACATGCCAGCATGGCTCAGCAGCTGATGCCTAAGCTGGGTACTCTCTGTTTGGAGGGGTCAAGACCTAGCTCCCACTGTTTCAGGTGGGTGGCAGAGGACTGATGAGCATGTGAGGCAATCCTCCCTTATCGCTAGGTACCTGGTGGGGGGTCCCGTGGGGCTAGGCTGGGGGTTTCAAGAATTGTGAAGTGTCTGCGAGGGCCAGTGGTGGAGCTGCCTGCTTCTGCTGCCATGCAAGCCTCTTGCTTGCCTGCTGCGTGGCTAGGGTGTGGAACCTGGGCCAACCACCTGGAAACACTTTAACTGGGCTCTCACAGCACAGGGAGTGGATGGTCAGAGCTGCCTTCCTTCTGCCTCTCGTACACCCGCGGGTCTGTGAGGTTGCAAAAGTTGCTTGTGTCTTTTAGAGGTATATTATTTGGCTCCTGCATCGATGAAGAATGCAGCTAGCTGAAAAAATTTGGAAATTGCAGGATATATTGATCACCAACACTTTTAATGCACCTTGCGGCCCAGGTGCTTCCTGGGACTACACCTTTCTAGGGGTTGCTTGAATGCCAGTCACCCTGGGGCTCTCCCAGGACACAGCTGGAGCTGTCGCAGGGGGTCTTGTTCTGGGTTATTACCAGAGTGTCCAAAAAAGGCAACTGAGGAGGATATACAATACATCTCCCAAAAGGGAAAAAAAGGGTCCTAGGGAAGAGTTTAACGACCAAACTACAGATTCAATCCCCAATACAATTGAAAAACCTAAAGAAGAATCTGGTGGTCTAAGAAAGCTACTGTAGAGAACAAAAAACCTTTATCATTACACCTTTGTAGACTATAACCTCAAAGACAGTCACTCTGGAGCCGTGATGTAGGTGAGAAAAGAAAGGAAAAAGCTTACGCAAATTGATAGGATTTCCATCAACTGCCAAGAGAGGCCAGTGTCATCACTTGGATATCATTCTATCTTGCTACTACTCCCCATAACATAAAGGGAAATCATGTAGCAAAGACTGCGACTGGGCCATAAAGATGAAGCCAGAAAGGAATACAGTCAGAGACAGAAAATGACCGATGTGATCATGATTTAGCAGAAGTGGTAAATCATCTCCTGTGTGCTGAAAATTCTGGTATCAGACGCACCAACGACAGTTGAATTGTTTCGAAATATACATTTGCATATATGGCTCTGATTTAAATATAGACGTGCCGCAAGTCTAACATACACAGATAATTACATCTCTGTTATGGCACGGTCAAGGTGAATTCCAAACACAAGAGATTTAGAGGAAACAATAAGTCGATAACTAGCCCTTTGTACGATTGAACTCGATTCAAAATGCTGACATTTTGTATTCATCCTACAATCTAATATGTCAATAGATAAATTGAGTGACTTGCAATTTCGAATTAACACGCAGATAACAGAAAGAAAGTCCTGCTATTTCATGTCTGAGAGGTTGTCTGTGAATGTTGTTTCCCTTTTGTTTTAATTTACAAAGAAGCATCTGTCTGACACTATATAGGTCAACATGACAGAGTTTGATAAAAGAAATGTATGGAACTTTTAAATACATCTCTTGGTCCGCTATATATAATTAATTTTTTGTAGGGCGGGGTCTCCTTAACCTGAGTTAGTTACCGGGTGAGGTGAGGTCTGAATCTCACACAAGACAGGTGAGTGCACTGTTTTCTATTTGATATGACAGTGCGGTAACACAATGTGCATAAATAGAGCCAACGTATATCAGTCACTTGAAATACATAAAATTGTAAGGAACACTGTAAACTGTTTTCTGATTACAGAAAAAGACTATATATGTTTATATTTTACAGGAGTGAAGAGTACCCTGCTTGTTCAGAGATCTCACCACATAAGGATGTACTTGATGGCAACTTTTGAGCACTTTTTATTTAATTTTTCACAAATTTAGCAGTAGCTGTTTATTATTTGGGTCCTGAAGAAAGCCAGGGTAAAGGGCCCTTTAGGCTGAAACTAGTTGACCAATTTGTGAAGCAGCCTATTTGCTAAAAGTTGCTTTTACATTATTTTAATAGGATTGGCAGAGAGATGTGTATTAAAGTCTTTTTTTCTCTCCCAACTCCCTTTTTAATTTTCACGTATATATGCAGTGCACCAGAATTTTCATCACACAGGAGATGATTTACCACTTCTGCTAAATCATGATCACATCGGTCATTTTCTGCCTCTGACTGTATTCCTTTCTGGCTTCATCTTTATGGCCCAGTCGCAGTCTTTGCTACATGATTTCCCTCTATGTTATGGGGAGTAGTAGCAAGATAGAAGGATATCCAAGTGATGACACTGGCCTCTCTTGGCAGTTGGTGTAATGATAAAGGTTTTTTGTTCTCTACAGTAGCTTTCTTAGACCACCAGATTCTTCTTTAGATTTTTCAACTGAGGAGGATACCCAAAAGGGTGGTCAGGGTTACTACCAGAAGAAAGGGGGGAGAAAAATATAAAAGTAAGGAGTTCTCAAAAGACCCCCATAATAATTCAAATGGGTACAGTGGTAACCAAAGAAGAAGTGAGGTTTATTCCCATTGTACTGAGTGTTGCAAATATAGGCACTTCAAGGGAGACACCATGGGCCCGATTCACAGAACTAACTTAAGACAAAATCCTAAACTTACTACCATTTTGGTATTCACAGAAGGCACTTACTCATTTTGGTATTCACAGAAGGCACTTACTCATTTTGGTATTCACAGAGGACACTTACTCACTTCGGTATTCACAGAAGTTAGGAGCTCTAACTTTAGGACTCCTAAATGCCTTCTGTGAATACCGAAAGTCTTAAAATTAGGATTTTTCTCAGTTTACTACTAAACTGAGAAAAATCCTAATTTTACGGCTTTCGGTATTCACACAAGGCATTTAGGAGTCCTAAAGTTAGGAGTCCTAACTTTACTACTACTAAATTTAGAAAAATCCTAATTTTACGGCTCTTGGTATTCACAGAAGGCATTTAGGAGTCCTAAAGTTAGGAGTCCTAACTTTACTACTACTAAATTGAGAAAAATCCTAATTTTAAGACTTTCGGTATTCACAGAAGGCATTTAGGAGTCCTAAAGTTAGGACTCCTAACTTCTGTGAATACCGAAATGAGTAAGTGCCTTCTGTGAATACCAAAATGAGTAAGTGTCTTCTGTGAATACCAGAATGGTAGTAAGTTTAGGATTTTGTCTTAAGTTAGTTCTGTGAATCGGGCCCCGAATGTCTTAAGAGGGCACAGCCCCCACCTATGGGAAAACACCTTGGTTGGCGAGTGTAGCGCTTGGGGAGGAGGTTTTCCCAGTTAGCTTTGGGGAGCAAATAGAGGTGACCCTAGTGTTCCTGGGGATAAGAGGAAGGCATCTAAAGCCCATATGCCAGTAAATACTCCTAAGTAAGAGGATGGGGCACAGTTGCCAGAGCTGTCGACTCAGGAGCTGGGGATCCGGGTTGGAGTCTCAACATTGGCTCAACATCCTGTGATTCTGGGCAAATCACTTAATCATCATCATCATCATGTAAAACTTTATTTCGATCAATATGATCATAAAAGCATTTTAAGCAAAATCCAACATCTCGTTTAAGTTAAAAACAAGTAAAAAAATCTCCTCGTGCCCATGGACAGTGCCTGGATATATTTTTAGGATTCACATCAAACATGGCTTCCTGATGAAGGCTCAAAGCCAAAACGCACGTAGGACACGATCGAACTTAGCCATGAATATATTGATTGCTTTCTTCGATTGAAACGGAGGCTACATTCCTACATTCTTTTTGGGGAAACCTCATCCTCAATAATTTTTTATATATCCAATATAAGGCCACAATTTGAATCATGTGTAACACCAACCATTATTTATTTGTAATGAAATGATTGGATAAATGGTGTTTTGCCTTAAATCATATTGGTAAATAGTGTATGAATGTGGAAGAGAGTGTGGGCAGGATTTGGTTAAAATGAAACTAAACTAATGGAATGAAATGAGATGCACTGTATTCTATTTTTGAATAGGAAAAATTTCATATAAATATTGATTTTTTAAACAACAAAATGATAAAAAGGAAAATAAATGTATTGTGTTGAATAAAAATAAAAATATTTTTGTATAATATTTGCATCTGGTGTATGTCACATTGATGGAATAATCACCCAGGTCCACTTAGTATTTAAATTCCTAAATGTTTTGTACTCAACTGCAATTTTCTCCCTGATTTAGGAATAATTTTCATTTTCAGGGGTACCCCTTTTTTACTCACAACTTGCCTGGATACCCTCATGGGGGATTATCTGCGCTATATAAATCTACTAACTTAACTAATTATAGGCAGTGGGTCACCATCAATGGACAATTTGTGGAGGCTCCTTAGGACCGAGGAACCAGCTTGACTACTGTGAGGTGTCAGCTGGTGTCCTCAAAGCCTTTCCTCCCTAATGCATTCCACCGAGTCATAGTTGCAGACAAACAAGAGAGTCATCTACCAGTGGCTCTGGTTCCCTTTGAGAGGATGGAGGAGGGCCTCAGGTTGTCTAAAAGTAGCTGTGAGCCCTGCCATTCCTGTAGATTATGTCCAAGGGAGACACCATCGGTCTTAAGAGTGCACAGTCCCCCACATGTGGGCAGACACCTGGGTTGGAGAGTTTAGTGCTTGGGGAGAAGGTGGTCCGAGTTAACTTTGAGGAGCAGATAGAGGTGATCCTAGTGTCCTTGGGGGATAAGGCGATGGTGCCAAAAGTCCATATACCTGCAAATACTGTCGTATAGGCATTGTGTCACAATCAATGGGCAATGAGTGGAGGCTCTGAAGGACACAGGAGCCAGATTAACTACTGCGAGGTGTCAGTTTCTGTACTCAGGGCAGGTCCTTCGTAATGCATATCACCAAATCATAGTCGCAGACAAATAAGAGTGTCATCTACCAGTGGCTCCCTTTGAGTGTGGGGGATCTCAGTTTTTTTAAGAGTAGTTCTTAGCACTGCCATGCCTATAGGTTGTCTGTAAAGCAATGACTTGCTGAACTCTATCTGTAAGGGGGTAGAGCTCAGATCAAACTTTGAGATGTTTGACTTGTCTAAATGGGACTGTATGACTACTAGGTGTATGGCTACCCAGAAGAGATTCAAGGGTGCCTGAAGCATGGAACAATGGCCCAGGCAGCTGCCATGAAGATGAATGGCAAGGGGATCTGGAAACCAACCCCTGAAGTTTCTGTGGTCCAGGTTGATGAGGCACATGAGGAGGATGCTACTGAGCCAACTGGGGAGGACACTGCCGCCCTGGTGGAGTTCGCTGGATGGCAAGTTGAGGATGAGCCCACCCTGGAGGAATCCTGCGAAGTGCAGAGGAGTGCCTCACCCTAGAGGGCTTGATGGCAAACTGAAGCCCAGGCAGCAGGCGATACCTCTGGAGATTACTTTAACCATGGGGAAATGACTTCCTGTACAGTGAGCCTAAGGTTCTTGGGGCCCGATTCACAGAACTAACTTAAGACAAAATCCTAAACTTACTACCATTTTGGTATTCACTGAAGGCACTTACTCACTTCGGTATTCACAGAAGTTAGGAGTCCTAACTTTAGGACTCCTAAATGCCTTCTGTGAATACCGAAAGTCCTAAAGTTAGGATTTTTCTCAGTTTAGGAGTAGTAAAGTTAGGACTCCTAACTTTAGGACTCCTAAATGCCTTCTGTGAATACCGAAAGACTTAAAGTTAGCATTTTTCTCAGTTTAGGAGTAGTAAAGTTAGGACTCCTAACTTTACGACTCCTAAATGCCTTCTGTGAATACCAAAAGTCTTAAAGTTAGGATTTTTCTCAGTTTAGGAGTAGTAAAGTTAGGACTCCTAACTTTAGGATTCCTAAATGCCTTCTGTGAATACCAAAAGTCTTAAAGCTAGGATTTTTCTCAGTTTAGGAGTAGTAAAGTTAGGACCCTGGATGGAATCTTCACAGCCAGCGACAGAATCAAATTCAGCTATGCCACCAAACTTGCCTGGACAGACCACAGCATTATAGACTTAATCACAGAACCACTGTGACCCACCCCCATGCCCATCACCGTTGCTTACTGCAAATGGAACATAATCATTGAGGTCCAATAGACTGCCAACCTCAACACCAGCAGACCCCACTCCACCAGCAATGTTGAGCTAGACGTCCGGCATTTCTCCGACTGGATGCGCCCATGAGAACTCCCAGCATCAGAAGACCTGGCAAACACGCCAGCTGCTTCACCCCGAACTCCGGGCCTTCAAATGTTACTGCAAGTGTCTGGAGAGACAATGGCACTCCAGCAGGAATCCCTCAAACCTCACCACATTTGAATCTGCCCTCTGCAAATATCGCCACTGCCTCAAGGAAACCATAAAGGACACACTGACCATCCAAACAAAGGCCAGTGGCAATGACACAAAAGAACTCTTCAGCATGGTCAGAGAATTCTCTTGCCCGTCAGCCACCGAGACTACAATTTGCCCTTTGCATCTCCCTGGTGGACTACTTCCACAACAAGATAACAGACATCTACAGCAACTTCGACCTACAGACAACTGATTTCCGCCTCCTCCTTACAAGCACTGAGAACTCCCACAGCCAACTAACCGATTGGACAGCACTCATTACGGCAATCACCACAGCGACCATGACCTCCATGCACTCCAGGGCACTGACACACCCCTACGCCCACCACATATTCACCCTAGGATAGAAGGGAATCAGCACGCACTCACCATCATCCTCAACTCATCGATCACTACGTCCACCTACCCTGATGCCTGGAAATACGCAGAGATGAAACTCCTCCTGAAGAAACCCTCCTCCGACCCCAGCAAACACAAGAACTATTGCCCCATCTTGATGCTCCCCTTCCTGGCCAAAGTCTTGGAAAAAGCCATCAATCACCAGCTCACGGACCACCTGGAAGTAAATAACCTACTCAACGCCACCTAGTTCAGCTCCAACCACAGCACCGAGACAGCCTTGACAGCCGCAACCAACAACATCGGAGCCATCCTTGACCAGGACAAAACAGCATCCCTGATACTCCTCGACCTCTCAACGGCATTTACGCCCTTGTCCCACCACACACTCATCACCAGACTCCACTACATCAGCATCAGAGGAAACGCCCTCAAGTGGATCAACTCCTTCCTTACAGGCCGCATGCAGAGAGACCTTCTGCCACCCTTCACCTCCAAAGCAAGAGCATCATCTGCGGAGTTCCCCAGGGATCCTCCCTCAGCCCGCCCTCTTCAATGCCTGCGAGAGGCTATTGGCCAACATCTCCTTCACCCAGGGACGGAAACTCCTCCCATACTCCAACGACAACCAGCTCATCCTCTGTCTCACGGAGGACACTGCCACCACTAGATTAAACTCCCAGAACACCATGACCAGCGCCACCAGCTGGATGAGATCCAACTGCCTGAAGTTGAACACGGACAAGACGGAAGTGCTCATCTTTGGAAATAAACCCTCCACATGGGACAACACATGGTGGCCCATGGCACACAGACCCTCACCTACCCCCACCAATTGTTTCAGGGATTTTGTGCAAACACAGAACTATGCGTAGGAGTATGGGACCTTAATATATAGGGACTGGGTCCTCCTACCACCTTTATACCCATGAGCCCAGGACCAACTAGCTATAGTGTCTCACTTGCCCTCCTACTCACTCACAGAGGAACAAGTGATTAGACACCCCAGTACATAACACTTCCGACTCTCTCAGGAATCGAGGTTACAAGACACACCCTTTCGCTCACACTCTTGTACTTTTCCACAATAAGATTTGGCAGAGACATGGACAAGTTTAAAATATTTATTTTAGCTAACGTGCTCTAATATGCAGTATACGTGACACAATAAGCAGAAAAATGCATAACACAAATACGGTCAGCATAGCAAGTAGTCCGTAAATCATAAAAGGAGCTGTCATAGTGAGAGACAGCGTAGCCTAACCTCCCTCCCCTTGCACAGACACAGGATGATTATATATTAGAAGATTTCTTGTTGTTACTTCAGTCTATAGATTGTAGTTCTACGTCATAGGTGCTGTCATGCTCTTCTCCATGGAAAGGTCCCTCTCCAAGTGTGTCCTACCTATCCGTATATTCCAATGAGACCAAAGTACGTATTCCTAAACAATAGCTGTATCATTGTTTTGTCTAGGTGCGAGGGCCTGACCAGAACAGAATACCAAGGGGCATTGTTCAACCTCGTTCACAATGTTCAGACTAAATCCTAGGAACCTGGAAAGCTTGAACAAAACAGTAGGTTCTCATGTGAAAATATCAAAAGAGGCATTTGCAAAATAAACTCATGTAGCAACGTATGCAAAGCAGCGGACATGCTCCCCATGGTCCACGTGACACCCTCCCCTTGGTCAGGACGTCAGCCCTGGACTAATAAAGGATCACTGGTAAGCAGAACAAAAGTGTCTCCTGCAGGGGACAAGTAGCATCAAGGAAGCCAAAGGAGGACCATGTTTAAAAGTCAAATTGAAAACGGGAAATTTAGTATGCAAAAAGGAAGCCAATTACAGTGTGACAAGAGGAATGCCTTGAGCTCCAGTAAGGCATCAGAACCATCGATATTAAAAAGTGATGCCATCCAATTAAGTAATTCAAAGGAACAGACGTGCTTCTCATATCCTGAACCCGCATTCCAGGGCAACCTGTGTCAATCTCGATGAAACTCAGTACCAAGAGGCGCATGGGTACAGGCACTCGCTTTGGCCATCGGCCCCAGTAAAGAATCATATACAAGCCGCATACCCACGGAACACTCCTGCCTATGGGACCTCAACAGACCCATCAACAGATCATAATCCAGGGCAGAGGATGACGTTGTGGAGAGGCAGACATCATAGGCCTATTGAAAAGGGCACCGGATGCAATAGAAAACAGGTTGCACAGAGGTGAAGTAGGCATAACAAAAGGTCAGCCAATAGCTGCTGAAAACAGATCCCAATGGCATTAAACCAAAAAGCTGCCGCATCCGATCACGGTACAGCTGCAACTGTGCCTGACTGGGTAGTACCACAGATCGAGCATCCATTGCGGAAGAGAAAAAGAAGTACCAGCATGCCACAAACAAGGAGGAGCAGCAGGGGAAACCTTCCACATGTGATGGAAAAAAATAGAATGAATAAAAGCAGGTATTACTCCAAATATAGCCTGAAATGCATTGTGCCAATCTTCTCCTCTTCCGCGACGTGATGTCAGGCCACTCTCTTTTTCTCCAGTTTCCGCTTCCTCTTCAAATGTAGTCTAATGTCCTCTAGTCATGCTCCTCTTCCTTTTGACCAGGCCTCTCCATGTGACATGCACTTCACATGGACCTACCTGGTCACGCCCTATCCCTAGGACTAACTCTCTTGTCCACTGTCTACTGACCAGGCCTCTCGCTGTGATCTTCTTTTCACAGGGACCTCCCTGGTTGCGTTGTGTCCTCTCTGTTAGACCTGACTCTTCTCCTCGTGGACCTCTCAAAGGCCTCCTTTCCCCTGTTAGGCCTTTTGCGCACCTCTAACCCCGTGCTCCGAGTCCTTAATCATGGGTGCCCTCTTCAGGCGCTTTGCGTGCCTGTTCTTCACTTGGGGCGTGCTGTGATATCTCCTCTCTTGTGGTGGCCTCAGACCTCCACTGAGGGGTCCGCGCAAACCACGCCCTTTCTCCTTGTGCTTTCTGTGGGGGATGCTGCTTTAGTAGCTGGGCTGGGCTGCTTTGTGGGGGTTAACAGTCTCTCCCCTCCTTGCAGTAACGTCCAGCAGACTACAGGGGGCATGTGGCGCTCTCAGCACCCATCTTGGCTGTTCCTCACAGCCTCCATCTCAAAGTCTCGCCTACTGCCCTGCTACCAGTGGGGTATCCACAGTATCTGGAATAGAGAAAAAACACTGGTGGAATTGCAGCCTCTCCTTTCACTGTGATCTCAAAAATCCTGGTGGGCTGGCACCTTCTCCTTTCACTGTATTTTCACTATGGCAGCACTCGTGGTAGGACTATCGCTCCTCACACCAGTGTGGCAGCTCCTGCCCTGCAGTCTGGCTAGTTTATAGGGGCAGCGTGTGATGATTCTCATGCGTCTGCTGAGAATTCCTGAGCTGCAGCCCATTTGAAGTCGCCATCCTCATGGGGCCGCAGACACTGACAGCAAGAACATCCAAAGCCCCTCCCCCTGCATCCGCAGACAGGGACACGCGGTGCCGCCTCTCCCTGGGGGGCAATTTGGGCAGTGGGGGCCGCTATGGCAGGTTTTCTGTAGCAGTCTCTGTCCCCGCACTAAGGTAGCGGTTGCCCCAGCCAGGGTTCAGTGTGTGTCCTCTAGGGGGTACTGTGGCCGCCATTAGTTTCAAGGTGCTGTGGCCTCGGGACGCCGAAAGCCAGTGTAGGCCCAGTCCCACTGCTGGCGGAGTGTTGCACCATCAGTCATCAGCCCACACAGATGGTGGAGCGCCACCCATCAGGCTGCCCCATCTCTCACTGACACTGTGCAGCCTACAGAGAACAGGTGAGTGATGATGGGGGCATCGACATATTCACAGTGAAACAGCTGCTTTGCATTTTATTAATTTTCAGGCTCCTCAATCTGACAGCTCAGCTATAGGCCTCTGCCCAACCCAATCACACTAGCCCTTCTCAACAGTACTTTGGAATATACTGCAGGTGCACAACAGGCTGGCAGGCCGCGAGCAACGGCTCCTACTTTCTAGATGCACGCTCTTCTCGCTTGCGGGCCCTTTGCCAGCTTTACTGTCAGTGCGTTGCTTCTGTCTGTCCACGTGGGCACTGTTGGAAGGGGCGAGGCCTCTCGCCTCTTCCAGGAGGGTTGGCAGCACGGTGCTAGCTGCAACACTTCCTCTCGGTGTATTTTCACCGACCTTACGCATTTGGCACATGTTGTACCTCAGATATGCCGCCCGCTCCCCCACCAGCCTTCAGTGTGCAATTTGGTATGCAGAGGACTGCCATGTAGATGCTGTTTGATTTTCACAAAATATCCCTTTGCTGCAGTCTTTATTCTGGCTTTTGGTGATGGCAGTGCTTCCCCAGGGGCTGATGCAAGAACTTGCCAGGGCTGCTATGGGTTCCCAGTCCGGCCCTGCTTCTCTCCTCTGGTAGGTTGGACCACTGCCTCTTTCTTTCTCTGGTAACTCTTTCAATACCTTCTCTCCTCTGGTAGGTAGCACCTTTTGCCTCTGTCACAGCTCCATTCTGCCCATGAACATAATGACAAGGGGCCCCACAAAGGATCCAGTTATGTGTCCTGACATCAGTTTTTGTTTTGTAACACCCAAAGATACAGATCTGGAGCTTTGGTCCTTCCTATTTTTTTTTCACATAAAAAGGAAAAGCTATCCACAGAGTTCCACACCACACAATTCAATTCCACACATTTTGCAATTCACACCACGTAATTCAATACCAAAACACAAACATCCAATCCACGCCACAGAATTAAATTCAACAGCACATCACATAATTAAACTCCACTGTGTACCACTCCACAACACAAAATGCCATTCCACATAATTACACTCCATATGACACAAACCCAATCCACATAATTCCAGTCCACTCACTACCACCTAACTACTATCCACATATTTTCACTGCAAACCATGCCAGATAATTCTACTACACAAATCCACTCCCCACCACACAATTCCATGCCACACAATTCCATAACGAACAATTCCAATCCTACCCACATACATACACTTCATAACACAAGGGTAAAATACATTGTCATTTACGCCAGTAGCTCTAACTCAGGCAAATGTGAGACCTATTGCATTTCCAGGGCTTGTTTGTATTGCAAGACCTAACTCTTCCATAGGATAACATTGGTGATACCATGTTACATTTAGTACATTGTAATTTCCAGATGGGAACAGGTAACCAGTTCATGTATGGTGTCTTTGGAACTGCAACAAAAAAATCCTCTTTCACAGCAAAGTCAGACTTTAAATTACAATTTTGAAAATGCCCCTCTTCATGGGTCACATGACTGAGTGTAGCTGACAGCTGGGCTTTGCGTATTCCTCCTAGACAGTCACGGGCACCCTCATGGCGTCCTGTGCTGTATTTAAAACTATCTTGAGAAGCAGGCACAAGAACCGGTGAGAGTTCTCTTTTCTTTGTTAAAGAACAGGGTGTATTGGAATGGTGTCACTCCACAAGCAGGGCGCGAGCACTGGAAAGTGTTGCCTTTTGAGCAGCGACCGGTGATTTCTTTCTGGCCCTTGAAAATCCAGGGGAGATGGTATTAACCAAGCGCTGGATTGTACCTATATTTGCTGTGGGTCTCCAAGGTGAACAGCCGTTAGCATGTTTTAACAATGTAGGTAAGGAAAGTCGACAAGTCAGACCATAACTTCATGGCCGGGTCAATTTGGCTGGGTTACGAAGTAGGGCTGGACGTGCACCATGGCTGGACGACATGGTTCTGGGTCAGGTTTTCATAAGTAGCAGAGGAGCTGCCTCATGATCTATATATATCCCCTGAGCCAAACTTTTTTCTCTGTCCGTGTGCGCCCATGCTAACTCTAACTTGTGTCTTCCCTCTGGGTGCTGTAGGCTCCCACTTTATGGACGCCTAATAGTCAAGGAAAACCAAGCAGGACTAAGGTGTTAGAAGGGTTGGCTGGGGCTTAGCCCTTCTTAGCTCCCAAATCTTGGTGCAGGTTTTGCCAATGCATTGGGTTGCCAGTCCCTACCCATGGCAACAAGGCAACAGATTGGGGAGGACACGCATGAAGGCCCAGCCACTGGGCAGGATGCCATCTGACCGAACAATTCCATTAATCCCAAATGAGAGGAGGGTGGAGTCATGAGGTTCGCCTGGGAGGCCTGCTCCCTGCAGGCCAGGGTTGCAGGCATCAGGCACCAGGCATGGCACCTGCCTTACCTGAAGCAGGGTGGCCTTGGACCTAGGAGGATGCTGGGGCTGAACAGTTTCTACAATCCACTGTGACAGACGTGTGGAGCCACAGCTTTCGCCTGAGGCCTGGTCCCCATAGACTAGAGGTATCAGCCTGATAGGGACATGGTGGCTCCCCACCTGTAAGGGTTTGCCAAGTTTCAAGATGTCAACCAGTTTGCTTGTTGGGTTCATGTGGGCAAAAACTTCACCAGTGACATTTCATTCTCAAGGCTGATCGAGCCAGTGGGCAAGTATGGGTGTGCTAACACGGGAACCATATCACTAGCTAATTTGAGCTACACCCCATGAGAATTGTGGCATGTTTAAGGATCTGGTGGTACAATCATAGTATGGGCACCCTTCCATAATTGGTCTGTTAGAGATTGGCTACAAAGAGCAATCTGACTGGCGTTGAAAAGTCTTTCTTCCTTTCATCAAGGGAAGGCTCTTTCAGTTGTTTACAGACAACACCATGCCTTGTGGTATTGCAATAAGCAGGGTGGATTGGGGTGGGGGCATTGACCCTATGTCATGAAGCCTTGCATCTCTGGACATGGCTGGAATGTCAGGACAAATTCCCGGTGGTTCACCATCTATAGGGCTCTCTGAATGCCAGAGCAGAAAACTTCAGCCATCGATGTCTAGTGGATCATGAATGGTGTCTCCTTCCGGAGGTGGTGCAAGGTCACTGCCAAGAATGGGGACAGCCTTGGTTAGATCTATTCACCATTGCCAAGAATGCGCAATGTCAGGAGTTCTACATGATGGAGTTCCCAAGGCAGCTCTCGTTCTGAGACGTAGGTCCTCTCAAGTAGAGTTCAGGACTACTACATGGCTACTTGCCAATACTACTCCTGTCCAGAGTGCATATGAAGATCAAGTGCGACTGGGCCCAAGTCATCCTAGTGGCTCTGGACTGGACATGGAGAGTATGATATCCCGAACTCATAAGCATCAACCTCTGTCCTCCGGTCAGTCTTCCCATTCAGGAGGATATTCTGCCGCAGTAACATGGCAGGGTTCAGCACCCAGACCTGTCCACCCCCCACCTTCAAGTGTGGAGATTGAGCGGTGACAGTTGAGAATGTTTGATCTCCCTGCTAAAGTGTGATGTAGGCAGGCGTTCCGCCACTAAAACTATTCATGCCTGCCTATGGGACAGGATTGTGGCTTGGTGCGTGTCTAAATCAGCTGATCCCATCTGAACACTTCTGTGAAGTTCTCTTGTTTGTTGTATCCCTGGCCTGTCAAGGCTTTTCTTTGAAGACAGGTATATCTGTCTGGCATTCTGCCTTCCTAAAGTTGCCCGACCAATCTTCCCTGGTTAAATCACCTGTTGCACCAAGATTTCGTAAATGTTTGCAAGATATGATTCCTGCCACGCCCTTCATTATGCACCAGTGGGACTTAAATTTAGTCCTCCCTTTTCTCCTATGTTTCCCCTTTTTAGTCGACGCACAGCTGCTCTCTCCGGCTCCTAACTTTCAAAACACTCTTCCTTGTGGCAATAACATTTGCCAGGGGGGTTAGCTAATTACAGGAACTTTCAGTTAACCCTCCCTACACTGGAGCCTCATTTTTACCAAAGGCAGCCACACCTTTTCGCATCAGGCAGAACATCATCCTGTCTGCCTTTTACCCCCCCTCATCCTTCTAAAGAAGTGGAGTGACTCCACTGACTGAGTCGAAAAAGAGTGCTATCATTCTACATTGATCGTACCAGAGAATTCTGAGTGTACGATCAACTCTTTGTTGGGAAAAGAAAGGGAAGGCAATTAAGAATAGAACCATCTCTTGATAGATCATCCTCTGTATAAAAATCAACTACGCAATGGCCATGAAAGCCCCCGAAGGATTAGGGGCTCATTCCACCAGAGCAAAAGCTGTTACCACTTCATTGTCAAGAGGAGTCCCTGTCCTGGAGATCTGTCAGGCAGCTATCTGGCCACGAAGCTTAGAGAAATGCTGGATTCTCCTAGCCTAAATCTATATGAAGTGAAGCCGACCTATCAGGGCGGCCACATACTGGATTGAGTGTTCTCCAGTATCATTATACGAGTGAAGGACTAGCAGCCTCTGATCTAGTCAGACCATTACGGAATTCGATTGTCTCCCCCAGGTCCCAGTAAAATTAGACCTAGCTCTGGCCGGCTGACTAACAATTTGAAAGCCTATCATAAGATAAAGCATGCAGAGTTTATGTGCGCTTTGCAACAGCACATCCCGGCTATGCCAGGCTTGGTTGAGGAAGATATCACACGGTTTGATAACTGGATTCGAATGGCTACAGAGGCACTAGCACCTTCTCTTCCGAGTAGAGTGAGCAGAAGGAAGCCTTCCAGTCCGTGGTTCTCTGATATTCTTAAAGCAAGAAAAAAATTGTGTCAGTTGTTGGAACGGAAATGGAGGAAAGATTTTAACATGCTGGGCAGAGAGGCTTACAAACTAGCATTAAGGGAATACCATGCTTCAATAGAAACAGCTAATCAAGTTTATTATGAAGTGCTAATTGTCCTTTTTACTAATGTGCATATGCCTACATATATGATGCAAAGAGAGGCCAGAATTGGGGTGGGTGATCATGGCATTGCATAATGACTTGTTCCTCTTTAATACGAGAGCTGCCGCAGAGAAAGGTCTGAGTATTGTGTTCTGAATCATCACAGTTGCAAGAGGATTCTCCCCATTTAGTCCACCAGGGTTTCTTTGCTTTGATCACTGGCAGGTTCTCATGCCAGCTCCACATGCAACAGTTCTACTTTCCTGCTTGCCCGCAGTCCGCTACACTCTGCTGCCTGTCTACCTGCTGCCCTTTGTTTGTGTCTCCACCGCTCGTTTCTTGCTGTTTTGCCTTTCCTGTTTGTCTTTCTGCCCTCTGTTTTACCCATTTCTGCTAATCTTTTTGCCTTATTCTGCTTGTTGTTTTTGCCTCTGTTCTGCCTTTTCTGTTTTGCCTTTTCTGCTATTTTTATTGCCCTCTCTGTGGTTTTTTCTGTCTGCTGTTTTGCCCTCTTTTGCCTTTTTTGCTCGTTTTTCTGCCCTCTGTTTTAGCTTTTCTGCTCGCTCGTTTTAAAGCCATCTGTTAAACCATCTGTTTAGCATTGTTTTGCACATTTCTTCCCCCTTGCTGCTGTTTCCTCAAGACCTGGCTTTTCAACTGCGACCTCGCACCCTAGTGCCCAGATACCCCCATCGGTTACAGTGCAGCGCTGTAGAAATGCTGATTGATCGACCTGGCCCTTCCACCATTGCAGTAGGTAAGTCTCACTATCTGAGTTTCATTTGTGGTCATTTCATGGTAAATTTGACTGGGAATGTTTGCCGCCAGTTTCTGCCTTTCAAGATAAGGTCGTTGCAGCACAGCTAGGATAGGGCCACTGGGCTGGTTACAAGTGAACACTAGACTAGTGCATGCAGTGTGTAAGAGACTAGCGTTACATGCCTGTTGCAGTGCGGTTTTAAACTGCAAGTTCAACCTCTCAAATTAACCCCTTTTGACAGGCCTAAAACCTCCTATTAAATATTAATGTCACCTCCGAAACCCTAATATGCCTTATTGCCTATAAAGGCAGGGCGCATTATATTTAAAAGTAGAGCATAGAATTTAATGTTGAACATGCCGGTCATGGAAATATTGCCAAACCCCATTTTCACTGTTGAGAGGCTGGATGCTTTGATAAGGAAACATTTGGCTACATTGCTACATTTAATAAATGCTATATTTGGATTGCTAGCAGCTAGAGAAATAATTAATGGACTCGTTTTTATGGTTTTAACAAATACAATTTAATGGTTAAATCGAATTCTGTCTAACTATTGAGCAAAAAGCCCGCCTAAAAAGTTACCATCTTTTAGGTCTCGCATAGGCAGCGCAGGCGCTGCCTCTACGAGGCATCAAGTAATCTCTATGTGTTGGCAAGCGGCCAGTAGTTTCTCCTGCTGCTTGACATTTGCTGAATGTTGGCACAGCTCCTGTTAACTGGCTCTTTAGTTGCTGTTGATGTTAAACTAATTTCTGTGTAGTCCAGAAGCAGCGGACACTAACTACAGTTTTCGTCTGCCAGATCGCCCTTTTTATTTGTGTTGCGCATCTCTGCCTGACGTAAACATGGCAGCGGCGCATGCGCAAGGCTATCCCATCACGTCTAAACTCTCGGGGTCATGATCAACAAAGCACTGCCTCACTCTCGTTGTTTTTTTTGCACTGGTAAAGGGTTTGAGAGTCCGTGCGGCTTGCTTGTTTTTACAATGCTTGTTTTTTAATTACTATCCCATCACGTCTAAACTCTCGGGGTCAGGATCAACAAAGCGCTGCCTCACTCTTGTAGCTGAAGGATGCTGGAGATGAATGCGCCCAGTGATGTCACAGTTCCGGTCGGGTGTTTTGAGCCGGATGGTAGTCACGATACAGTAGGATACAGTAGGTTAATCTTGGAAGCCTGCTGTGTCGCGACTCCTCTCGTTTCCTGTGCCTCCCCACAGGTACGGCGGCACAGCATGTATCAGGGACCCGGCATAGCCCGTAGCTTCTGTTCCACATTCATCTGCTCCCTTCTGCGCTGGCGCTGTAGCCACAGAAAGCATCAACGGAAGCAGGAGGCGGGGGCAGAGCTGCTCTCAGTGGCTCCCGCCATCGGCCGGCAGATCAGTCACCCGTGGCACCGCATCCAGAGCAGGACTGGGACCGATGTGTTGAGGGGGAGGAATCGTGAGTGTTTTTCCCTGTGTTAGACTTATATTTGCAAGTAATATCTATGCCTACCCCTGGCCTCTTGCAGCTTAACACAATATGCCCGATTACCATCCCACGGTGTGTTATGCTTTAGGGTACGTCCCTGTCTTGATCACACAAGACTTCACTTTTAGCGGTACACTTAGTGCTATAAATAGAAAACAGTTACTCCAGACACCCACAAATTAATTGGGGGAGTTGACATGATGGAGTCAGAAAGGGGTGATGTAATAAGGACCAGAGTTCACAACAGTAAATGTGTTGTATGCGTGATGGTGCCAGTTGATTTGTCTAATGTGCTCTGTTGATGTAGGCGAAGTAACTAAAACTGGACTTACATTTTCCATTGCCGTGGCAACGCTTTGCTGGCTAATTGACCTGAAGCCACATTGTGCCACGCGCTTGTCAAATATGTAGTGTTTGGGTAATGTAAAGACTTACGTAAATGAGTTTTATCAAAATAATATAGCTGTAAGTTGCGTTCAGTACCACTTCTTTGTATGAGATCCTGCCTGTAAGCGACAGACGCTGCTTCCTTTGAGAACTCCGAAACCGATGTTGCAGATTTGTGGTAAAGCCTCTTCCGGTAAGAACACCCTTATAAGTGTTAGGAAATTGTCATGACTGCATTTAAATATTGTGATTTCTGTTAGGAACACAAACTTGTTTTGAAGAACTTGACTGCTTTTAGATTTCATGGTATTTGGAATACTGTGGTAACTGGTTTGAGTGTTTTTAAATTGCATATATGATGAAATATAGGTTATACAAGTTTTCATTTGGGATGGTAACATCAGTTTATGCTAACTCATTTGGTGTTCTTACAATATGACATTTCGTGGCAGCCCAAGCTGGTTTTGTGAGCGCTTTGCTGAGAATGGGACTAATCCCTTCCTGCGACAGCACTTTTATTTAAGAGTTATTGCTATCGCACTCAAACACAGTGACCTCAGTTACCAACTTTGTTGGACCTGTCAGCCCTAGGGTGGTCTCCCCTTCTATTTTTGTATCGTGCCTCATTTTTTCCACCCTCATTTTTATGTTGGACTAGGTCTCCGGGCGCCTTTTCATTGCCAGACAGTGTTAAGGTGCAGGTGCTCCCTTCTCCCAAGATGGCTGCCACAGACCCCTGCTACTGCAGGGTGGTCGTTTTTCATAGTAGCACCCTAGCTGCCAGGAGCTGGCTGGGACCCACAACAATGTTGCGATACCAGCCCGCCTTTTTGTCCCATAGTTAGAGTGGGGAAGCTCCTGGAAGAAGCTGGAACCTTCTAGAAGGGAGGTGGGGTTTTACTTTTGCCGCCTTGGCTAGAGGTCACCTGACCTAGGGCTACTTAAGAGTGGGAGGGAAACTTGTGTGGGGAGTTGGCCATTGGGGTGAAGCAGAGCTGGAAGAATCCACCAGGAGTGTAGGCGGTAGGGCCTAGCCAGGGACTTATGCCTCTGAGAGTGACAGGATTTAGGTACTGCCTCTTAAGTGAGTGAGGTGCCCTGTGAATCCCACTGATCTTGCCCAGTAGTAGGAGGACCCAGAGACTCTCTGCCAACCTGACTAGGAAGGATCTAGTCGCCCTCTCCATCCCTACCCCTGTAACAGAACCCCTTAAGGGCGCCAGATACATCTGCGCCAAAAGACTTCATCTGTCAACTGAGAACTGAAATCTAACTTTAAGAACTGAGACTGCATGACAAGAGCGAGCTGTAAGCCTTGAATGCCAGAGCTGAGACTGCGTGTCCAAGCTACCCTAGTGAACAAAATACTAAGCCGATTGCCGAGACACCGGGGATCGACCAGGTACCAGCGCTGTGACCCCCGCGTTTCCTACCCTGGTCTGGGACCCCCGGCAGCGTGCTCCGCTGAGCACTTTACCCCATCCTTAATTTGAGCACCCCCCCTGCGACGACGAAGCCAGCGCGCTCACCGCTGCGGCCTGGAGGCCTGGAGGAGTGCCCTGCTGTGTCGCGAGGCCCAGGAGAAGCTCGGGGCCCCGTCGCTGCCGTCGCAGCCGAGTGAGGAGGTGCGCAAGGTCGGGGCCGAGTTCCCCCAACGTCGTGAGGACGGACGCCTGCTGACGCCGAGACGGAGGTAAGCCCGGAGGCCGAGATCCCCCCTGGTGCGCCCCCTGCTGGTCCGGAAACCGCACCGCACTTGGCCCGGGTCGTCCCCTCCGTGGGAATCCCCTCCCCTGCCTGCGCGACGGAGAGACCCCGCCGAGGGATCCTGTCCGTGTCCCCCCTTCTGTAAGACTGAAAGCGGTGCTACGTGAACTGCACCGGAGCATAGGGACCCGCTCAGCAAGTCCGGTCAGTCTCCCCGCTGGAAGCCGCCTAAAGAACTGACTAACTTTACCCTCGTGTGGCGCTTCCCGCCACCGACCCTGCTTCCCCAGCCGGAGCGACAAGGAAATGCGAGTAGCGCCTGTGTTACATGCTCTACTCGAAAGTAATTGTTTGCCAGGAAAATGCGAGTAGCGCCTTGTGTTACATGCTCTACTCGAGAGTAATTGGTTGCCAGGAAATGCGAGTAGCGCCTTGTGTTATATGCTCTACCCGAAAGTAATTGTTTGCCAGGAGATGCGAGTAGCGCCTTGTGTTATATGCTCTACTCGACAGTAATTACATGCCAAGGGATGCACGTAGCGCATTGTATTATATGTTCTGCACGAAGGTAATGCCCTACCAGGATCACGAGTAACGTATTGTATTATATGCTCTGCTCGACTGTAATTACCTGCAAATGGTTGCGCGTAGCGCTTTGTTTTATATGCTTTACTTCATAGGATCAGGGGCCATCGATTACGAGGAGCGCTCAGTTCCACAGGCGCCATGTTATTGAGCCCAATGTGTCCCCGTTCAAGTATCATGCTTAGTTAGACGGCTCGTTCAGGGAAAGACTTCACGTAAGCGCGCACAGCGCTAGAACAAGGTTAGGCACTGCATGAATATCACCCAGAGTGTCGAATGTAATGTTATGATGGTATTATAAGTCCTGCATTGCCTTGTTATTTCCTGAACTGCATCTGACCAGCTAAACTTGGATAAACTTGAAGTATTTGCATAATTTGAACGGTGTGGCGTCCCTTATTGTGTGTGTCCCTAGTCCATGAGAAGCGTGTGGTGTATGGTTGCTTAACACATCGCCCTCTGGTTGCCCGACCGGCTCGCGCCACGCTACCGCCTATAGGGCCTGGTGACCCCAGGTTCCTACATTGGTGGCCAGCGGTGGGATCCTTGGGACTTGTGACCATACAGCACCCTTCCGTGAGGCGAAGGGCGCCACAATTAAACGCCTATCCTACATTTTTTTTTGTTCCACAGCTCAGAAACCATTGTTGCTGGATCATTAGTTCCACTGTCCAGGTAGAGAGTGCGAGAAGCCTGGCTAGCTATTGACTGTTGCCTACACCCTAGGAATTTTCTCCTTAGAGTCTAGGTCCCCACCTGCCAGAATGGAATTCCGGCTAGCGGACCTCGAGGGGTACACCGTGAGGCAACTGAGGGAGTTCGCGCAGGAGTGGGGGGTGCCTGGGATGCGGAGGGCCAAAGCGCCGGAACTCCGTACCGCCATTAGGGCATGGGTAGAAGCCCACCCAGAAGGGAGAGGGGATGAGGGACAGGAAGCGCCAGACGCACCTCAGGAGGAGAGCGCCCAAGAAGTCCTAGACATTGTGAACATAGAGGAGTCTGAAAATGTGCCCCCAGGGAGACGTTCTGGGGCCAGTAGTAGGACAGGGTCTAGTAGGAGCGCGTCTCCACAGGAGTATGAGGACAGAAGGGAAGAGAGGCAGTTAAAGTGGGAGCTAGCCAAACTGGAACAGGAAAGAGAAAGGGAAAGGGAGAATAAGAAATGGGCAATGGAGGAGAAGAAGCTGGCCCACGAGCTTCAGTTAAAAGAGCTGGAGCTATGCGCCCTCCAATTGAACGCGTCTAATAAAGACAATGGTGGCAGCATACCCAGGGAACCTCAAGAACCAAAATTCTACCTACCCAAAGAAGTCATAGCCAATTATACATTAGGGGATGACATCATGAAGTGGTTGGAGGCATAGGAGGTAGCCTTAACGGCCCATGGGGTACCCGAGAGTAACTGGGGAGGTGGTCTCTACCGGTATATACCTCCCACTGTTAGGGACACCCTGTTATATTTGGCCAAGGCGGATCAGGTTAAGTACGCCCCCATGAAAGAGGCCTTATTAAAGAAGTTTGGCCTCAACACCGAGAAGTATAGGCAGAAGTTTCGTGGCAGCCATAAGCTGTCCACCCAGACATGGGTAGATTTTTTTGATTACGCAAGGAAGGCACTAGATGGTTGGGTGCGTGGCAGCGAGGTACAGGACTACCAAGGGTTGTACGATCTTTTTTTAAGGGAGCACCTCTTGGATAAGAGCTTTCCGGAGCTGCGCCAACATCTGGTGGACCGCAAGCTGAAGGATCCTCGAGAGCTTGCGGAGGAGGCAGATATTTGGGTGAGCACCCGGGTGTCTCACAAGGGCCCCGGGGGAGATGGCTCGAAGGGTGGACAGGGTTTCCCCCAGAAGAAAGAGGGGGGAGATAAAAAGGTGGAGTTCTCGAAAGGTCCCCAAAATAAGTTTGGGAAGGGAGTAGGAACCCCACCCCCGTCCAATTCCACAAGACCCACTTACCCTGACAGGAGTCAGCAGCCAAGGATTGTGCGGTGCTACGAGTGTGGGGAGATTGGACACCACAGAGGAGATCTCAAGTGTCGCAAGCGACCACCAGCCCCATCGGGCGTGAAGAGTCCCGGGGTGAGTCGTATAGCGCTTAGGGTGGAGCTGCCCTTAGATAGGGAAGGGGAGTGGACAGGCCTGACACTGGTTTCACTCGGGGATAGAGAGGTGGTCCCCGTAGTGTTCCTGCCCCCGAACACTGCTAAATATCAGCAGAGGGTGAGAATTAATGGGGAGGAGGTGGAAGCTCTGAGGGACACAGGGGCCAGCATGACCACTGTCGTGCGGCGGCTGGTGTCCCCAGACCAAGTAGTCCCCGAGGAGTTCCATCCGGCCGTATTGGCTGACGGCAGTTTGAGTCACTATCCAGTGGCTCGTGTTCCATTCGAGTGGGGAGGAGTCAAAGGCCTACTGCGAGTTGCTGTGAGCCCTGCCTTGCCTGTGGGGTGTTTGCTAGGGAACAACCTGGAGCACACCAAATGGAAGGACGTCGAGTTTCACGCTCACACTGAGATGCTGGGATTACCAGGGTGGACTTGCGTGAGCACGCGGTCCATGGCTGCCCGGCATGGAACTCACCCGGAGTTGGAGCCTGGAATCATGGCCCAACCCAAACCCAAACGTGGGAAGAAGAAGGAGGTAGAGGACATGCCCCGTGAGTCGGATGGGGAGGCCGCAGAGGTGCCCCCGGAGTCCGCGGAGGTGGATGTCGTTCCTGTGGAGGACTTGCCGACCCTTGCTGACTGGCAAGTGGAAGGAGGGCCTACCCGGGAGGAATTTTGTCAAGCACAAAGGACGTGCCCCACTCTTGAGGGTATGCGGCGGCAGGCCGACGCTCAAGTGGCTAGTCAGGAACTGGGAGGTTATCATGTGTATTGGGAGGATGGTCTCCTATACAGTGAGCCCAGGGTGCCGGTACATGGATCTTCGAGGGCCATAGTGGTCCCCCAGTGTTACCGGGCCTTCCTGCTGGAGTTAGCGCACGAGATCCCCTTAGCTGGACACCTGGGCCAGGACAAAACCTTTGCACGGTTAGTCCCCCATTTTTATTGGCCCAGGATGAGGATTGCCTCAGACGCCTTTTGCAAGACCTGCAAGTCTTGTCAGGCTAGTGGCAAGACTGGGACAAAGTTGAAAGTCCCATTGGAACCGCTCCCCGTGGTCGGGACCCCTTTTGAGAGGGTCGGTATCGATATTGTTGGGCCATTGGACCCACCGACCGCAGCGGGACACCGGTTCATCTTAGTTTTGGTGGACCACGCCACAAGGTACCCAGAGGCTATTCCTCTGAGGACCATCACTGCACCGGTGGTGGCGCGGGCACTGTTGGGAATTTTTACCCGAGTGGGATTCCCGAAGGTCGTGGTGTCGGACAGAGGCACCAATTTCATGTCGGCCTACATGCAGGCCATGTGGAAGGAGTGTGGAGTGACCTACCGGTTCTCCACCCCTTACCACCCCCAGACTAACGGGCTTGTAGAGCGCTTCAATAAGACATTGAAGGGGATTATCCGAAGCCTTCCCGAAGGCTTGAGGCGTAAATGGGACGTCCTCCTCCCCTGCTTGTTATTCTCCTATCGGGAGGTACCGCAGAAGGGAGTCGGGTTCAGCCCGTTTGAATTGCTCTATGGCCATCCCGTTAGGGGTCCCCTCAGTTTAGTGAAAGAGGGGTGGGAGAAGACTTCACAGAAGCTTCCCCGTGACATTGTCAGCTACATGCTGGCGTTCCGCAGCCAGATGGCCAAGCTGTGGAATGCAGCCACAGAGAACCTGGAGGCTATCCAGACCGTAATGAAGGAGTGGTATGACCGCAACGCTCGGACGGTCGAGTTGGACGTTGGACAGAAGGTGTGGGTTATGGAACCTGGAGAGCTTTGTGCCCTCCAGGACCGGTGGACTGGCCCCTTCGACATTGTGGAGCGGCGAGGCCAGACCACATACGTTGTGGATGTAAAACCCCCCCGTCAACCCCTCAGGGTGCTCCACGTCAACCGCCTGAAGCCGCACCATGAGCGATCGGAGCTTGCTCTCCTTATGGTGACGGATGGGAGCGAGGAGGAAGAGAGTGAAGCTCTTCCTGACCTTCTTGCGGCGCAAGAGAAGGATGGTTCGGTGGAAGGTGTAGTCCTCTCCCCATCCTTGACCCCAGAGCAGCAGAGGGACTGTCGCCATGTCCTGGGACAGTTCGCCTCGTTGTTCTCCCTCACGCCTGGAATCACTCATTGGTGTACCCATGATGTGGACACTGGGGATAGCCCCCCGGTGAAGAACAAGTCTTACCGGCTTTCTGACCGAGTGAAGGATAGCATCCAGCGTGAGGTGGCAAAGATGCTGGAGCTGGGGGTGATAGAACCTTCCAGCAGCCCGTGGGCTAGTCCAGTGGTGTTGGTGCCGAAAGCGGCCCCACCGGGTACGACGCCAGAACTTCGGTTCTGTGTGGACTACCGGGGGTTGAACTCTGTCACGAAGACAGATGCTCACCCCATCCCACGTGCAGATGAGCTGGTGGACCGGCTGGGAGCAGCCCGGTACCTCAGCACCATTGACCTGACATCCGGATATTGGCAGATTGCCATGGCCGACGGAGCACGGGAGAAGACAGCGTTCTCCACCCCAGAGGGCCACTACCAATTTCGAGTGATGCCCTTTGGGCTCAAAAATGCTCCGGCCACATTCCAGCGGTTAGTGAATCAGGTACTATCTGGCCTGGAGTCCTTCTCAGCAGCCTACTTGGATGACATAGCTGTCTTCAGTAGCAGCTGGGAGGACCATCTGCGACACCTCCAGGAGGTATTGCAGGCGCTGCAACGCGCTGGCTTAACTATTAAAGCCAGCAAGTGCCAGATTGGACAGGGATCTGTCGTGTACCTGGGACACCTGGTGGGCGGAGGTAAGGTGCAACCCCTCCAGGCCAAAATTGAAACCATCTTGGCTTGGGAGCCCCCCAAGACCCAAACAGAGGTCCGAGCTTTCCTCGGCCTCACTGGGTATTACCGCCGGTTCGTCAAGGGATATGGTACCATCGTGACCCCCTTGACGGAGTTGACCTCAAAGAAACAACCTCGCAAGGTCATATGGACACCTGCATGCCAAGAAGCCTTTGATACGCTGAAAAATGCGATGTGTACAGCTCCAGTACTAGCAACACCCGATTTCAGCAAGGAATTTATTGTACAGACCGACGCCTCAGAGCACGGCATAGGTGCGGTGCTCTCGCAACTCAACACCGAGGGCCAAGACCAACCTGTGGCCTTCATATCTCGAAGACTCCTCCCTCGGGAACGGCGATGGAGCACCATTGAGAGAGAAGCCTTCGCGGTGGTATGGGCTATGAAGAAGTTGAGGCCATACCTCTTTGGCACTCACTTCCTTATCCAGACCCACCACCGCCCCCTTCGCTGGCTCATGCAGATGAGAGGCGAAAACCCCAAGTTGTTGAGGTGGTCCATTTCCCTACAGGGGATGGACTTTCGGGTGGAACATCGGCCCGGAGTTGACCACGCCAATGCTGACGGTCTCTCCAGGTTTTTCCGCCTTAGTGAAGAGAACTCCCTAGAGGTTGGGTAGCTCTCCCCTCTTTCGGCTGGGGGGGGACGCATGTTGGACCTGTCAGCCCTAGGGTGGTCTCCCCTTCTATTTTTGTATCGTGCCTCATTTTTTCCACCCTCATTTTTATGTTGGACTAGGTCTCCGGGCGCCTTTTCATTGCCAGACAGTGTTAAGGTGCAGGTGCTCCCTTCTCCCAAGATGGCTGCCACAGACCCCTGCTACTGCAGGGTGGTCGTTTTTCATAGTAGCACCCTAGCTGCCAGGAGCTGGCTGGGACCCACAACAATGTTGCGATACCAGCCCGCCTTTTTGTCCCATAGTTAGAGTGGGGAAGCTCCTGGAAGAAGCTGGAACCTTCTAGAAGGGAGGTGGGGTTTTACTTTTGCCGCCTTGGCTAGAGGTCACCTGACCTAGGGCTACTTAAGAGTGGGAGGGAAACTTGTGTGGGGAGTTGGCCATTGGGGTGAAGCAGAGCTGGAAGAATCCACCAGGAGTGTAGGCGGTAGGGCCTAGCCAGGGACTTATGCCTCTGAGAGTGACAGGATTTAGGTACTGCCTCTTAAGTGAGTGAGGTGCCCTGTGAATCCCACTGATCTTGCCCAGTAGTAGGAGGACCCAGAGACTCTCTGCCAACCTGACTAGGAAGGATCTAGTCGCCCTCTCCATCCCTACCCCTGTAACAGAACCCCTTAAGGGCGCCAGATACATCTGCGCCAAAAGACTTCATCTGTCAACTGAGAACTGAAATCTAACTTTAAGAACTGAGACTGCATGACAAGAGCGAGCTGTAAGCCTTGAATGCCAGAGCTGAGACTGCGTGTCCAAGCTACCCTAGTGAACAAAATACTAAGCCGATTGCCGAGACACCGGGGATCGACCAGGTACCAGCGCTGTGACCCCCGCGCTTCCTACCCTGGTCTGGGACCCCTGGCAGCGTGCTCCGCTGAGCACTTTACCCCATCCTTAATTTGAGCCCCCCCCCTGCGACGACGAAGCCAGCGCGCTCACCGCTGCGGCCTGGAGGCCTGGAGGAGTGCCCTGCTGTGTCGCGAGGCCCAGGAGAAGCCCGGGGCCCCGTCGCTGCCGTCGCAGCCGAGTGAGGAGGTGCGCAAGGTCGGGGCCGAGTTCCCCCAACGTCGTGAGGACGGACGCCTGCTGACGCCGAGACGGAGGTAAGCCCGGAGGCCGAGATCCCCCCTGGTGCGCCCCCTGCTGGTCCGGAAACCGCACCGCACTTGGCCCGGGTCGTCCCCTCCGTGGGAATCCCCTCCCCTGCCTGCGCGACGGAGAGACCCCGCCGAGGGATCCTGTCCGTGTCCCCCCTTCTGTAAGACTGAAAGCGGTGCTACGTGAACTGCACCGGAGCATAGGGACCCGCTCCGCAAGTCCGGTCAGTCTCCCCGCTGGAAGCCGCCTAAAGAACTGACTAACTTTACCCTCGTGTGGCGCTTCCCGCCACCGACCCTGCTTCCCCAGCCGGAGCGACAAGGAAATGCGAGTAGCGCCTGTGTTACATGCTCTACTCGAAAGTAATTGTTTGCCAGGAAAATGCGAGTAGCGCCTTGTGTTACATGCTCTACTCGAGAGTAATTGGTTGCCAGGAAATGCGAGTAGCGCCTTGTGTTATATGCTCTACCCGAAAGTAATTGTTTGCCAGGAGATGCGAGTAGCGCCTTGTGTTATATGCTCTACTCGACAGTAATTACATGCCAAGGGATGCGCGTAGCGCATTGTATTATATGTTCTGCACGAAGGTAATGCCCTACCAGGATCACGAGTAACGTATTGTATTATATGCTCTGCTCGACTGTAATTACCTGCAAATGGTTGCGCGTAGCGCTTTGTTTTATATGCTTTACTTCATAGGATCAGGGGCCATCGATTACGAGGAGCGCTCAGTTCCACAGGCGCCATGTTAGTGAGCCCAATGTGTCCCCGTTCAAGTATCATGCTTAGTTAGACGGCTCGTTCAGGGAAAGACTTCACGTAAGCGCGCACAGCGCTAGAACAAGGTTAGGCACTGCATGAATATCACCCAGAGTGTCGAATGTAATGTTATGATGGTATTATAAGTCCTGTATTGCCTTGTTATTTCCTGAACTGCATCTGACCAGCTAAACTTGGATAAACTTGAAGTATTTGCATAATTTGAACGGTGTGGCGTCCCTTATTGTGTGTGTCCCTAGTCCATGAGAAGCGTGTGGTGTATGGTTGCTTAACACATCGCCCTCTGGTTGCCCGACCGGCTCGCGCCACGCTACCGCCTATAGGGCCTGGTGACCCCAGGTTCCTACAAACTTAAACTGACATCTGCTCTAAAGACATATACATATAGCATATGTCGAAATAAAGGCTAACAGGGCAGTCTTCTGTAATGTACTTTTTCCATTCCCCTCGAGCACAAAGTGGTTGAAACAATATTTAGCTATGCTCTAGCACTGCACGGCCTTAGTTGTGCAGGACTCCCCAAGGTAGACACTATTCAGATGGGACCCCTATAGCCGTTCCCCCGAGCCTGACATGTTGGACAGATCAGGGATATTGATAGGAAGGCAAACAATCACCTGGAATGCAATAGGTCTCGCATTTGCGACAATTTTAGCTATTGGAATTGTACATGACAACTCCATCTAAACCATGGTATTCATTCTCTCTTAGAGATCTTAAACTGGCATGCAAGGCATTGGAGCGGCACTGGCGTCGGGACTACTGCCCTTTGGCCAAAACCACCCTGCGTAAAGCCCAGAGGAACTATTATGCAGCCATCGGAGCAGCTAAAAGCAGCTTCTATGCCGCGCGAATTGCTAAAGCTGGTAACAATAGCAAAGAGATCCTTTCTATTGTTACAAGTTTTTTTATCTCCCGTCTCTGAACAAACTACTCTCCCAGCTACATCTGAATGGTGTGAGGATCTGTCCTCCTTTTTTATTGAGAAAATTCAGACGATCCAAGATAGTCTTGGACCAGACCCTCTTTCATTGATTAACTCTTCTTCCTTGCTACCCTCAGCTCCCATAGCTCCCTCCCTTCTTTTCTCTAAGTTCACGCCCGTAGCTGAGTCAGACACCTTGGCCATTTTAAAATCTCTTAAATCGGGGTCTCCATCTGACCCCGCTCCTGCCAGGGTGTTGGCCGGTGTTGCCGAGATGGTCTCTTTCGAGGCAAATAGAATTATCAATGTATCTCTCCAGACTACTGTTGTTCCAAGGAGCTGGAAACAGGCCAAACTCCTACCACTTCTGAAAAAACTCTCTCTAGACCCGACTAAGCTTGCTATCTACCGTCCCATTTCTCTTCTCCCAGCTATGGCAAAAGTGTGTGAGAAGGTGGTTTTTCGGCAGCTGGAGGCTTATGTGGAATCAGCTGGTCTTCTCCACCCAGCGCAGTCTGGGTTTAGGGCATCCTACAGCACCGTGACCGCTTTGGTGGAAATGGCTGAAGCAATTCAGGAGTGCCTCGACGCGGGCGGCAGAGCAGCCTTGGTTCTACTCTGCCGCCTTCGATACGGTTCCCCACCAACTGCTTCTTACTCGCCTATCCAATATCGGTATTGTTGGTCCTGCTTGGGATTGGATGAAATCTTTCCTCGACGATCGGTTCCAGCAGGTATGGATGTCTCCCTTCTCCTCCACTGCCAGGAAGATGTCTACTGGTGTTCCGCAGGTCTCTACTTTGAGCCCTCTGCTTTTTAATATCTACCTAACCCCCTTAATCTTTCTGGCAGAGGAGTTAGGTGCAAAAATAATTGCATATGCGGATGACACTCAGCTTCTTTTCACATGGAAGGACTCTGATTTGTCAACTGGGACTGCTCAGAACTGCCTATCTGCGGTCTTTCGCTGGCTAGCGTCCGCCCAATTGAAATGTAACGAGGACAAGTCCGAGGTCCTCCTGTATGGTCAATTTCCATCTACCTTCAGAGAATCTCTGTGGCCTCCTGACTTCCCTCGCCCAAATTCTGAGGGTGTTCCAGCAAACAATTTGGGTTTTGGTTTGAAGAGGACTTTCGGTTTACCCACCAAATTGAGAAACTGACTGGAATGTGCTTTGGCATTCTCAAGTCCCTGAGAAGGTTCCTACCGTTGCTGCCTCAGTCAGCTAAGGAAACTGTTGTTCGCGCCCTTATCCTTTCCCGTCTCGACTATGCAAATGCTTTGTATGTGGGGATTCTGGGATACTTACTTAAAAAATTGCAGACTATACAGAATGCCGCCGCCAGACTCCTGTTTAACATCTCAGGTAGACTAAGCGTAAAAAAATATATGCGTGATCTGCATTGGCTGTCTGTCTCACAAAGGGTGCAATTTAAAGCTCTTACTCTGGCGCATAGAGCATTGAATGACGCCGGCCCTATGTATATTCGGAAGCGGTTTGCCTTTTATGTTCCGAATAGAGTGTTGCGGTCAGCCTCCCTGCGTCGGTTGTCGATCCCACGGTTTCGTAGGGTTCGGCTAGGAGGCCAGTCTCTATCAGTCAAAACAGCCTTCGCCTGGAACGCTCTGCTGCAGAAGCTACGGAATATCCAAGATCTTAGACTTTTCAAAAAACAATTGAAAACTTTTCTATTCTCAGAGTCGTGTTAATGGTCTTTCCACATCGGACTTTCTTTAGCTCTCGCGCCAGGGCACTCTCGAGTACCACTGCGCGGTATAAGTTTATTATAACATAACATAACATACCATAACAATGCCTTTTATTTAGGTGCACCGCTTGCAGGTTTTCAAAAACACATGAATAAAAGTAATTCCATTGACAATGCCAATAGTTCAAACTTTTGCAAATGTGAGACCTATGGCATTGCAAATGCTTGTTTTGTCTGAAGCTTCTCAGCATTCAACTGTTGGCTGCTAGAGAGCTCCCCTGTGGTGAGTTGTGGACTGCTCCCAGACACAGGACAAAGGGCTGGAGTGTGGCAGGTGCTGGGCTTCCTTTGAGAGGATGGCTTGGTGGCTGTGTCCTAGGATTACTTACGCTGCAAAGGGGCCTTCCCTGTCACAAGCAGATGAACCTGACACCACGGTTGCCCTCTTTCTTGTATTCTATGTAACTTGGCTCTACAACCAGTGGGAGGTGGAGATGCCCCAGAACTGGTTTGGAGTTACGAAAAGGGAGGGTTTGCCCATTGCCATAGCTACACCTGTGGTTGAGCACAGTAGCTCTGACCAGATGAAGAAGGGTTCTGCAATATTGAATTGTCCCAGAATGCTGTGCAGGAGGTTTGGGACAGGGCTGTAGCAATGATGTAGCCTCCTAGGATTGGCCAGAAGTGCCTGGCATGTAGAGCTTTCCTCCCACATTTATAAACCCATACACAAGGGAGAGTCAGAAGGAAAGACCCTAGATGGAGACAGCACCAGAATCATGGGCTGCTGGTAGGAGAATCCACCTGCTGCCCCGCTAAGAACTCTGGGGCATGTGTACAATAAAATGTCAGAGCGCAAAGCTGCGCCAAATTTCTCAGAGCCGTCCTCCAACATTTTAGAAATGCAGGGATGCGCAGCATTTACTACAATATGGCACACCCCTGTGTTTTCCGTAGGGCTGGCGCTAAAATTAGCTGCTGAGTTCCAATGAAGGCGCTCGTGCACTAGAGTGTCTGCGTTGTAGGGAATTATTATTTATGTGCAAGAAGGTGTCTCTTCCTGCACATAAACAATCCATAATGGCTGTTTGTTACTTCTATGTGGGCTGAATTCTGCAGCACACATTGATGTAGCAAATCGTCATTATTTAAAGGGACACCGTCCCAGCATAAACAACCATTAAGTATTTTTGCTTTTTCTATGTGTGCTTTAAAAGGAAAAAACAGGAAATGAAAACATTTCTCCTTGTGCGCCATTCTCACGCCTGCATTAGTTTCTGGCGCTGCCACAGATTTACATCTCCTTATAAATACGGGGCAGCGTCAAAAAGCAATGGGAGTTGTGGTAGAAAGAGTAGCATACTTACAAAGCTGTGCTAAGCCACAAAAAGTGTTGTAACGCTGCTTTGTAAATATGGCGCAGGGCATACCACCACCGAAGCATCCAAAAAGGTGATGCTCGGGTGGCGCTAGGGGTTACACATATGCCCCTTTGTCTCCAGCCGGCCCACAGGTCTCTCTGGAGCCAGTGGTTCTGATCCCTTCATGCCCCCCGAGGACCAGTTAGGGGAAGATCTGGACACCACTGCCACTAAAGGTGCCCTGCAAGACAGGCAGGAGGATGTCGAGATTAAGAGTGTGAGAAGGAGAGTGCTTTGAGGAGGGGCGACGCAAGAAGCCCCCATTAGCATGAGAGGAGCACCCAGATCCAGGAGAGGGTAAGGCAGGTGCAGGGAGGCAGTGAATCCAGCTCCCTGCGAAGTGCACCCCCTAGAGGCCAGGAAGCTTGCTGTAAATGCACCTGGCATCAAGAGCTGACTGTCGGAGCAAAATGAGTCAAATATCAAGAAAATTAGCCCAGCTGGGAGCGAATTATGATGCTGCAAATGTTGCCTGTTCAAACTTACCTCACAACGAGCAACAGAGGGCCTGGGGGCTCCGTTATTACTTCCTTCAAGCCCCTGGGGGTTCCATCCACTGGGCCCAGCTCAATAATGAGAGATCCCAGGACCGCTTGCCCAGGACCCACAGAACACTGCCCTGTACCTGTTCACAAGAGGCCATTGTGGGTGGGAGAGCACGCGAATACATGTTTCCTTTTCAGGGAACAGAGGAAGAGCTCTGCCCCCGTGCAAGACGAGCCACAGTAGAAGTGCATGTGAGGTGCGCTCGCCAGTGGGCAGCCTGCATTGCCACCAGTGTCCAGACCTGCACCTGGGTGCCCAGGATTGAATTAAAATATTAGGACACGTGGCGCAAGGCCGTCTGCCTCAAAACAAAATCAGGGGTCAATCCACTCATTCGCCATGGATCTCTCTGAGCCTGGGAGTGTCCCAAAATGCCTGTAAGGGCAATTTCCTATGAGATTCCCACAATGGTGAAAGCACAACCAACATTCTTAAATATGTGGGTGCTTCCAGGAGCCAGCAACCTCCACAAAGATCCGTTTTAAAAGGTGCCCTAATTCTCACGGCACATCAAAATGACAACTCCTAGGAAAGGTGCGCAGTATTTCTGAGGACTCTCTGGGTTGAACCAGTGGCTCTCCAGCTCAGGCTAGTGGTAGGTCCTAGGGCTGAATTTTATTGTGCTTAAAGTGGTAAAAGAAAGACTCGGCCACCTGTTATTCTGATTTTCAATGCTATTGTCAAACTACTTTATTGAGATTGATGGTTGGTAAACATTGCTGTGCTGGATACTAATAGTAAATGCCTTTGCAAATGCTTTTGGGTTCTATTTGGGCTCATGATGAATTCTAATGTGATTATTGGTTATATATGTGGTGACCTCTTGACAAAGTCAATTGGCTTGCCTATAATTTTAATTGGATGACCACTTGACAAAGCCAATACGTTTCCCTTATATCATGATGCAGTTACTCCCTTTAACAATCTTAAGGGTCCGTTTTTTAATTTTTTTATTTTTAATAACACTCCCTTATATTTTGATATTGCATCTGGCATATGTGGGGGTGTTGTGAATATGGGGTAATGACCCACTAGGGCTGAAATGTGATTCAAGAATGCCATTAAAGGTGTTGCCACCTGCCTGATATATCTTTAAATGAATCAGCAGCCATTTGTTGTTTACATGTGTAATAAATGTACTTTTCCTTTTTAAAAACAAATAACTGGCTGGACAGTAACTTAGAGTGTTCTTGTTGCATGCCAGCAAATGGACACTACTAACCTACACCATGTCCCATGATAAGTCTTTGACCTCTTAGCTCTGCTACCCTGGGAGAGTCAAGTGCTGCAACGGGGTACTTGGATCTCAGTAAGGGGACAATTGAGGGCTTATTGCACACAGGACTCCCATCCGCCACGGTTATTAAACCAATTTCTTACAAACACAATAGTGCCTTGGGAGGCTCTGGGCTCGATATACACATCCAAAAATTACAAAACGGGTGAAAGTGGCCCAGTTGTGTATTGATCACTTTGTTGTCTCTTCTGTTAGTCGGATACTATACGCTGGCATCCTTGATGTATTCATAGAGTTCAGTAAAACGCTGACATCTCTGAATGAAGGTGATGAGCCCTGAAGATTGAGAGCGGTCTAAAGTTAGACTCAAGTGGCAGCATACCTCAGTCTCATGCAAGATCTCCCTCACCCTGGTTGTTTCCTTTTAGAGGTGGTCTAATGGTCCAGGAGGCATCAGTGATTCTACCTTTGCGGATTTCAGCCTCAGGGCTGCGAGGACGGAGATGATGCAAACTATGCTCTTCCTACAGTCGCTTCTGACCAGGGCAGAGGGGACATGGTCACGCAGATGTAGTGGAGCTGAGCCTTGTTGTGCTCCCTCTTGAGGGAGTCTTCCAACTGTAACAACTCCCATATACACATACAGCTCGCGTGGGAGACTATTATACAAGGGTGACCTCAAAGCCTTCAACTACCGCAGACGAATAAGTGGAACAAGTCATTTTTGGTTAAAAACACATCCTGACCTGTTCAGGAACTTAAATGAAAATCCATGACCAATTGTACCCACTCAATAAAACAACCTACTGCCTACACATGCAACTAACAAATGAAGTTACAGGAAACACAGATTAGCATCTGTATAAAAGCATCCAACCAAACTCTAGAGCAAAGCTAGCAGGAGTGAAGGGCAACCCTTGAGGTCAAAAGAAACAACCACCACATTCATCAAGCTGTGGGTGCAAGTTTTGTTGGCATATGAAAACGAGCTGCACCCCATGGTCTCAAACCCTATTGAAAATACATGACCGAAAGACAAAGAAAGCCCTTCAGTAAAGTCACCGTGAGTGACTCCCACATCCTTGCCTACCACAATATTACAGTTCTTTTTAACATCTTGCTTTTTAATTGCTTATTCTTTTGGGGACTTTATTGTTTGTTTTGCAAGTATGCCTTTGCACATTATCTGCACTAGATTCGGATGTTGATTTTAATACATTACAAACATATACATGGAGTACTCTTGTCTGTGTCCATTCGTTCGGGGCCCACCAAGAAACAAATGACCCTGTAAGTTCCAAAGGGCAGGTTGCTGCCGAGAATGAACTATCCCCAAGTGATGGCAGGTGGCTCATGGTCTAAAGCCCACTCTCAGGCTGATAGGTTGGCAGATGCCAGAGGGTCTAAGGCGTGGAACATTGGGTCATATTTTGCAGAAGATTGCAAAGCACAGCATCAAACAAACACACGGTGTTTCGGTAAAGATACGAATTTGTGCAGGTGATCGATTTGTTCCTCCCAGGCCAATTATACAATTTTAGCAAACATATTGATGCAAAACAGGTTGCAAAATAGTACAGAAATTTACTTTTATTATTCAGGTTATATCTGTTGATAAACTCTTGATCTGAATACACATCGGCAATGAAATTAATTGACAAAGCTAAGATGAAGAAGATGCCATTATTTCAGCAAACATGGCTGTGATATTAACAGCAAAGAAATATGATAAATAAGCAGGAGTATTTAAAGCCAGCTCACTGGTTACAGAAGATGTTTCCTACCTTTTCTTTCGTTGTTTCGCTGGGTTGTGTTACAGGTTCGACATTATCCACATAGTCCTCGCCAGTATCAGTGCAATTTGTGTCAGCTGTGAACATAATTGTATCTGTTAGATCCCATAAGACACACAATTGATGGACAGAAAGCGGAACAAATCAAAACATTCACCCCCGTCAAGAGATCTGGGTTAAATCCATCATTCGTTTGCTCACCATGCCACCCCAGTTCAGACATGGCCATATGCAAATCAGTCTTGACCCTGTGCCTCATGCGAACAGTCCAGCCCGAACTGCCAAGCCATGTCTTCATTGGACCAGAAACAAGCATCCTGGGACCAGTTTCTGGCTAATCAGCCGTCATCAGCCAGGCTAGCTTGAATCCAGTGGCAAAGTGAGCAAGGGACCCACGTCTGGGCATACCCTGCCAACTTAGGGCAAACAAAGCAAAACCAAAGGGGAATGATGGACGGAGTGTTGAACATTGCAAACACTCACCCCCAGTCAACTGATCTGGGTTTAATCCGCCATCCTTCTTTAGCTCACTCCGCCACCCCAGTTCAGACATGGCCATATGCAAATCAGTCTGACCCTGTGCCTCATGGGAACAGTCCAGCCCGAACTGACTGTTAGATCCCATGCCAGCTATTGCATGTTTGACATAAACCCAAATACTGCCAAATGAAAAAGGACTACCTTACTGCTTTTCCACCATCTGTGCAACCAATATTGCTTGTCCTAGGTGTAGAGAGAGTATCTTGGACAGTTTGTCAAGATTTGAAGCCTCCATGCAGCAGTCACAGCTGACTTTTCTTGTTGTAAATTCCAAGTTCAAATTAAGTGTGAAAAATAGACTAAAAAATGTTTTTGAATCCCAAAAAGGTTGGGACTGAGTGCATGTTAACCTACTAAATATGGGATTTTCCTAACTATCCTCCGGACACACCCTTGAGGACATCAAGAAGTGGAATTTGAGAGGAAGCTTAAAAACGCTGACTCCGACTTTAGAAGTTGTAGCTGCCTTAAGTCACTGAGCTGCACCAGGATCTGAATGAGGTCATTAGCACAAGAGTAGGTTCCAGATATTTACAGGTATAAGTGAGCTCTGAATCAGAACAAGTTCTTGGTCCTCAGTTCCCTGTCGTGGTTGCCTTTCAAGAGCATATCCTGACCCCGCTCTCGCTAACAGAACCCTTGCGGTTATGCGTATTGCCTCAAACCTTTTATGGCTTATTTGCAAAACTGCACATAAGTCACTGAGCATTTGCCACCGTCAGACATTCTCTACTGGCCATATTAACATTTACCCAAGTCTCCATTCAAAAGTTGCACTGCTGGACAGTAGCTTGTTAGTATTTGGAGGGCCACAAATGTGATGGTATTTTTGTATATGAAACTTTAAAAATGATGGTCTTTTTTCATACTCCATAGACATTGTGGCATGGCAGTGAGCACAAATGCTTTGGATTACTGTAAGCTTACAAAATGATAAATAAAGTTTAAAAAAAAAGTTAACCCTGAAATTCAGTGTTATGCTAATTTATTTGGTGTTAATATGCCAGGTCAAATACCTGTTAGCTCTTCTGTCCCTGAAATAAGAGCCCTCTATAATGAGCACCGAATTTCAGGGTCCAGTGTTCATTGCAGGATCAATGGGCATAAAAAGGATGCTCCTGTCCTTGTGTTGCCCCCTGGAGTCACACGGTGTCACTTTGACTCTCTTCCCCTTGGACTCCTGCGAACAGATTGCAGCGGTGTCTTGTTGCCATATTGCAGGACTGGGATCGGAGACGACCTGTGCCTCCCTCCCTTGACAGCCGTCTGTCTCAGAATGCAGTGACTCTTACTGGCCCCTCTCTGTACCACCATCATTGTCTCCTTCTTTTTTGCATCTACTGTGGGGAGACAAAGTGCCTGCTTGTCTCACTGAAGGGAAAGGTTAAGTCATTCAAAAGCCCCAACTGACTAGCTTCCTCAGTGAAAGCTTGCATCTGGAGGGCCTTGGGGTTAGCTGTCCTCACAGTATTTTCCATCCACTCCAATGTTTTGTACATCCTACACCATTTCATCAGAACTCTTCTGAGAAGGGAAATAGTCCTGTTGCGGGGAGGACACCTGTGCATTCATACTGTTATGTATTATTCTCTGCAAACTTAGAAACCTTAGAAGTAAATCTAGCCTCTACCTAAAGTCCTTAAGACCAGGAAAACAGGCGACCCTCAAAGCGCTTTCAACGCCCTGTCTCCAACACAAAGCAAGTATCATTCCCAAAATATCAGGCTCAAAAGCCCATCTTGCTTTTCTCTCAGAAAGACCAGAATATCCTCCTCTTCAGAGTCTAGCTTGTTAATATTTACAGTTTTCTGTTCACTTCTTTCTCTTCCCTGTAATGTTGCTTTTGTGTTGCTATTTATATATGAAGCAGAAATTAAGAACTAGACAGATACCTTTAAAAATAAATTCTTTAACTTCAGTGTTCTCTTTTATGTTTTGGTGCACTGTTTTTCCTAGGTGCATATTTTCCTTTATTTACTTTTTCAGTGATGTTGCAGAACCTTCAAAGCTGATAGAGACTTCTAGCTGCAGAATCCTTACTTTTGCATATCCCCAAGCGTCACACTGAATCTCGTAGATTTTCAACTCGACAGGTAGGCAGCCCAATGGCTACTACCATGCCTCCCCTAAAAATACCCCAAAATGCAATATTTAGGTGGCTCCTAGAGAACCTCAATTCCGATTCGGACACAAAAAGATGACAGAAGAAGACCGCTGTGGTTCAATAACTGAGAACCGATGCAGAAGAAACTGGCACAAACCCCCGCCACTGCCCAGGACTCAAAGGTTGCAACCTGCTGTCTCTCCTGAAACCTGTAAGGCCTCCAAGAAAACCAGGAGCCCTCCAGCCTTCTGCAAATTTGCCGATAACCTCCTATTGGACTAGAGGCTCTAGTCCATATCATCCGCCGTCCAAGAATCCACCTTGGTTGAGGAACGGCACACTCCATGTCGACGCAACACACCCCTAAAGAACAAACATTACCGCAACCAAGACTTGACAAAATTACCAATCCTGTGGAACCGACTCCTGCATGCCTCCATCAACTCGAGGGATCCTATCAGCACAATCACTAACACTGGAAACAGCCCAGTTCCTGAGAGTCCATTCCCTCTCGCCAGTGGCGTCGGTGGCATAAAGGAGCAACACTGGCACGACTGCCTTCTACCCGGACCTCACCTGTGGCCCAACCGCTGCTGGGGACCTCCAAAATCAGCAACCATGACCTCCGGTACTCCTGACCCAGGTACAACCCGTCTGCCTGCTGTACCTGAGTCCTGGGCCCCCAAAGACCTTCATCCCTTAGGTGAAGACTTCCTCTGACTTTCCAAGGGACCAGGGTCATCCACAACTCCGCTGCGGAGTCCTCCTTCCAGCGACCGCAAGGGTAACTGAGTTGGCGGTCATCTGACATCTGAATCGGCTCCATCTGCCAGCCACCAAGATCTGACATCTGAATCTGCTCCATCTGCCAGCCACCAAGATCTGACATCTGAATCTGCTCCATCTGCCAGCCACCAAGATCTGACATCTGAATCTGCTCCATCTGCCAGCCACCAAGATCTGACATCTGAATCTGCTCCATCTGCCAGCCACCAAGATCTGACATCTGAATCTGTTCCATCTGCCAGCCACCAAGATCTGACATTTGAATCTGCTCCATCTGCCAGCCACCAAGATCTGACATCTGAATCTGCTCCATCTGCCAGCCACCAATCTGCTCCATCTGCCAGCCACCAAGATCTGACATCTGAATCTGCTCCATCTGCCAGCCACCAAGATCTGACATCTGAATCTGCTCCATCTGCCAGCCACCAAGATCTGACATCTGAATCTGCTCCATCTGCCAGCCACCAAGATCTGACATCTGAATCTGCTCCATCTGCCAGCAACCAAGACCGCTGGTTTTGCCGGTGTTCCAATTCCATTAACTTCCAGTGATCTGCTGCTGGCGACTGCGACGGTAACTGTTCTGGAGGTCGACTGTACTCCACTGAAAGCTATACACTCCATTGCTAACCAAGATGTAAATGTTTGACGGTGTTGTATTAAAAGTACTACATACTTTGAACTGCATACCATTGCCTTCAATATTTCAAGCATCTTCCAAGTCTTTTGCAAAGTGCATTTCGATTTAAAGTCTTGCTTCTGAAATATTTCTCAAATATATATCAAGAATCTTGGTAATTTTATACAAAATTGGTCTTGTATTTATTCTTGATTGTGTGTCTCATTTTTCGCTTTTTGAGTACAACCAGTACTTAACACTATCCTCTAATAAGTCTAACTGCGCGTCCTCATTACCCCAAAAAGAGAGATAGTATTATCTACTTTTTGCCTATATCTTCCTCTGGAGATTTCTCACACTCTCCCCATAGTGCACTTCATTTTAGTACACTGTACAGAGAGATGGTATCTTACAATTGTTCTTGGTAAATATTAGAAATTCTGTCTCGGTTAGGTTCAGCTTCAAGTAGAGACTGGACATCCGTGTCTGGACGATGCGCAAACAAACAATTTGAGGCGTTGGATATATGAAGCAGAGAAGACTTTCAAGCAGAGATGTGTATCAGCAGCCGACTGGTGAATTGCACGCTTCTATCTGTGAGTAGAGCACCAAGCAGCCCCATGTATAGGATGAAGGTGACAGTAGACTGTATGGAGCCCTGGGGGATTCCACAGGTGGTATGGAACTTTTGAGGCTTGGCGTGCCCATGTTGGCAAACTGGGGTTGGTTGGAAAGGTAGGAGGTCGTAGGCAGCAATATATGAAGGCAGCGTACCTCTACATCTGTGGTAAAAAGGGCATAGTCTATGATGTGTATGGTAGCAGTTTCCATGCTCAATCGTGATCTGAAACCAGAGTGGTAGTCGTGCAGAAGATGGTTAGTTCTGATTTGGTCTTTTAGTTGAACATAATATAGCCTTATAGCCCGCCGTAGCGGGCTATACCGGCTGTTAATGGCCCGCTGCAGCGTTAAAGGCCCGAGCCGAAGGCGAGGGACTTTAACAGCAGCAGCGGGACATTAACAGCGGTATAGCCCTGCTACGAAGGGCTATAAGGCTATTAGAACATTCTGCCACTAGAGGGCAGAATGTTCAACCAAAACAAAGCCCTTCAGGGAGCGCGAGGGGATAATTGAACATAAACTACTTTTTCAATGATCATTCCAATGAATGGTAGGTGAGTAATGGGTCAGTATTTGGCGAGGCCATTACGGTCTAGTGTAGTTTTCTTAAGGGGTGCAAGAATCTGGTTCTGGCCTGTCTTGAGAGCTTCTGTGAAGATGCCTTGAGTGAGAGAGGAATTATTTGAACGCCATTGGTATCTTAAAGTTTCAACTAGAAAGGAAAGGGTTGTTGATGGTTTATAATCTAGCAGCAGGACAATGTAATGCTTTTGACAAACTAACTGAGTATATACAAAGTGAATATGAAGAAGAATTATACAGGTTCCAAGTGAATTGAGAACAGATGGAAAAATATTGTGAGGGACAGACAAATTAATAAACATAGGGATTAAACTATAAGAAAATCATGGCTTCAATTTATGACAGCATTTAACATTTTTGACAAATGACTATGAATTTGGCAGTTTAAAAATTTAACTCATTAGGGATCTGCTTGTTGCAGGAGGGAGCTCAAGAAAGGTTCAAGAACAACTTCTAGCATTTAAAAAATGTAAATCTGGACAAGACGAATGAGATAGGTAAGAGCACGGAAACTTCCTAGGAAGGAGTTCCAGTATAGGAGATGCAGTCAGAATTAGAAAATATGACAAGAGAAGCTCAATCAATTAATCGATTTGTAGAGCACTACTTCTCACCCATGAGGGTATCCAGGTTCTGAAAAGAGAGAGAGTTGCACAACAAGGAAGGGAAACATTCCTACTTTGAGTAGGTTGATACAGTGATTTTTATTTCACACCTTTAACAACATTTATGTGGAGATGCATTTGCAGATTTCAATAAACGATTTTTGCTGAAAGGGCCTAGGTATTGATCTTGTTGTGGTATTTCTTAAACTGTTCAACAATTTACCTGAAAATGTACATGAGTGATTGTGTGCTATTGGTTATAGAACACATTGGCAGAAGTCTAGTTCCTCAGGTTACCTAGGACGCATGCTGTGGTGGATTTCTTTGAGGAATTATTTTCAAGAGAGGGTGAGCCTAAGAAAATGTTAACCAACAATGGAGTTCATATTACTTACATCGAAACAGCTAGGTATCGGAAGTGGGACTGAGCATATGAGAACAGCGCTATATCATCCACATACTATGGTTTACTACAAAGGTTTAACCACATTGTGGGAGAGGAGAAAAAAGGTACTAGAACCTCCTTTAAAAATCAGTTTAATGCCACCCAGAGCAATGTGCTTTCTGACTGCCAGAAGATGCACACCAATCAGCTTCCCTAAGAGTTTAATACCTCTCTAACTACCTCAAATTAAAGCTATTGCACTGATGGGAGCTAAATCAATTAAATCCCAATATGTGTCATGCCTCAAGTTAAACTCCAGACGTATGCCTGAAAAAGAGAGCTGAAACATGAGGATAAATCCTGGCTAAAAGTCTAAAGTTGGAAGGATAAACTGGACCACATTAAGCAGATGCCTAAATATGCATAAATATGACCATCTGCCCAGAAAATCTAAGAGGTGATTCTAGGCTAAAAAAATCTCAAATGCTAATAATTCATATCTTGTCATGTTGGATAAAAATTGTGCATTCCTGAGGCCACACACTCGGTTAATACTCCTACCAAAGAGCTAGCTACCTCTTTATCTAACTACTTCAATTACAAGACAAGAAAGATGAGAGAGGACTTGAAACCTTTCAGAATTACCATTGGCATGTCCAATTAAATATAGATTCTACCTTAAATCCAACAAGTACTGTTGCGTTCTTCAATTTTATCTTGAGGAAGGCATGCCTGGAGTTAATAACTAATGGTAAACCAACCGGTTTGCCACTTAATCCTACATCAGCCTTAAAAAATTGGAGACACATAATTGAACCAGTAGTAGGGTGAATCATTCACTCTTTCCTCAGCTTTGCCCTCTATATCTAAGAAGGCTGTAATAATACCGACCGTAAAAAACTTAACCCTTGACTGGAAGGGGCTTACCAACTACCAAACTATTTCCCTCCTTCCCCAAAAATTCATGAGAAAATCATTATTCTACAACATTCCTTCGTAGGAAGGAATTCTTTCCGATAGGACAACTGGCCTGCAGCTTCCTCACCTTTTGAATAGTCCCCAGGTATCAGTCTGGACACAGAAACTTTTAAGTAGTACCTCTGTGCGCCAAAAGGTTGCGCCATGCAGCTCTGCAGTGCCACCAATCCACTCCAGAAATAATTTGCAGAGACCATATGGGTGGCACTCCATGCTCTGGCTCTTTGGATCCCTGCCAACTTTTTCTGGCAAGCCCTTAGGCCACAAGGAGCTGGGAGGACTTCCAACTGTGATACAGCTGGCACATTTGCTCCTGAGCTCTCTACCCTTGAAGTTAAAAGGAATGTCTTGACAGAGATCCTTCAACATAGAATGGACATCATTTGTCCAACAAGCCACCGAAGGATACCTTATTGGGAGCTTGAGCCAAGTCATGCTCAGGCCCATCGGTCTGTCGATGGTACCTGGCCTTTCATTCGCAGCACCCTTCATGAGAAAACCTCGTGCAAGCTTCCACAGCTGCTGTAATTCCAACTCGCAAGTGGAAGCATTCAGCAAGCGTGTCTTTTCCTCTGCCAGCTTGGCCCTCTGCTCTGTGAACCGCAGCTGTTTGATGGGGCGCTAACCATGCCCTATGGGATTCGGTGGCACATGTCCTCCCTGGTGTGCACGAAGACCTGAGACATGTATTTTCTAAGGATATTCAAGATGGTAATAATGCAGCCATGTTCAGAATTCATTGTGGCTTGGACACCACCGTTTCTATCTGTCAGGCCATAGGCACGAGTGCTGTCATTTGCCACGGGGCGTGCTTCAGATCAACTGTATGTCTGGTGATATCCAGCCTTCCCTGGCATGCTCTTTAATGGGACATCCCTGTCAGGTACAAAGCTGATTCTGCCCTCAAAGGTTTTAAGAAGAGCAGGGCTATCACTCACTCTCTGGTCCTTGCTGCCACACCTCACAAGCAACAGTTGTATTGCTCTGTTCACAGCTTTGGCTTAGATGCCCCTTGCCACCAACCTAGCCAGCTCCTGCAGGAAACCCAGCAGTTTTGTGGTTGAGGCCGAGCTGCCCACCTTCCCCTCAATGTGCCACCCAGTCTACTCCCCCCAATTTCTCACCCACAGCTTCACCTACCAAACCTCTTTTACATGCCCTGACAGGGACACAACCACCCAGTTAGAAGCAGAATGCACCAATTCTTACCAGGTTGGCAGGCAATCGTGTCAGACACGTGGGTCCTACAAATTGTTTGCAGCGGATACGTCTTACCCTTATTTCCCTGTCACAGCTTCTGCCATCTCCTCTGTAAATGAAAGAGGACTGTCCCTTCATTTTCTGGCAGGAAGTGCAAACTATTTAGGCCAAAAGGGGATGTTGAAAGGGTGCCAGCGCCAGAAATAGGACAAAGGTTCCTAATATGTGATGTCCAAAAAGGACAGAGGCCTTTGGCCTCTTCTAATCCTGTGCTTGCTCAAAACCTTCCTCCCAAAGAAAAAATTCAAAATGCTCACCCAGGCCCAGGTCTTGTCTCTCCTCGACTCTGGAGACTGTATAATGGCGTTGAACCTGACAGAACGCCTATTCACATATACCTGTCCCATCAGAACCTCCTGCGGTTTGTGATGGGATAAAGCATTTCAGTTTGATGTGCTTCACATTTGGTCTTATCAGCGCCGCTCAGGAGTTCACAGAACTGATGGCAGCACACCTTTGGAGATTATAGGTGCCTGTCCTTCCTGGCTTGATGAATTGCTCTTGAAAGTGAACTTGGCCCAGGCAGTCGTCAGCCACCACCAGACTACTGCGCATCTTCTGTTATCTTTGGGGTACACTATTCAAGTTCTGAATTCACACATGACTCCTTCTCCGAGGCTCCCCTTCATCGAAACCATTCCTGACACGGTTCAGTTTTGTGACTTTCCCACGGGAAAGAGAGTCGATGACATTAAGGCGCTAAGCCTTAATCCTGGATTTCAGTGAGATCGACCCAGGAACTAATGGCCTCCAGCATCCTCCTGATCGAACACGCTAGCTGGCATATGCGGGCTCTGCAGTGGGATCTGAAGTGCCAGTGGGTCCAGCTTTCAGACAGTAATGTTTTCCGAACTGCGATTGGGTCAGCGGCAGACCACTTTCCCTTTCCCACCTTGGACAGTGGTGACCTGGGTTGGGGTTGCCCTCTGGGAGAGGTGGAGACCATATACTGTTGTAGTAACTACAGTATATGGGCCTGAAGTCATCTCTCACCCAGGGACATTACAATTTCAACATAAAAACAGTGGAGTCCAAAATGTTGTGGATAGAAAAGATTTGACCACTTATTCTTTCACAGAACGCTCTGCAAACATTTAACTTTGGATCAAAGACACTACACAAACTTTCATTGACGAGAACCTCGTAAATTTATGGTCAAGGTAAAAGTGTCACCTCCCTGTTCTCTTGAACTTTTACTGATAAAAACAGTACTTCAGATGTGGGGCTGGACATATCCTATCAGACAGTAATATGACCAAACTGTGGCCATGTTTATTAAATGAACTTTTGGGCCGACAGTATTTATTGTGTCATCCACTCAAGTAGCCATAGTGAGCATGTCTCAGGCTTGCCAGTGCAGCGTTTGTGCACTTATAAAATACCATTTCGACCTGGCAAAAAACAATCTCTTTGCCAATCCTTAAACTTTCATTTTAATACATATAAGTCACCACCTAAATTCGCTTTTCACTACTGTGAGGCCTACCTCTCCCACAGGATAATAGTGTCAAGTGATAACTTTTTTTTTGGGAACACGTAGAAAAATGTTAAGTTTGGTCTCTAAATAATTGTAATTTAAAATCCTCTTTTAATTTTAAAGTCGGATATTAAGTCACAATTCCAAAAATGCCACTTTTAGAAAGTTTGCATTTTCTTATCCAAGACTAACTGACTTTGTGCCAGGGTGCAAGATGCTCCAGTATGTATCTTGAGCTTTCATCTTCAGTAAGAGAAATACTATTTACTCAGGTCCAATGTGAACTCAACATTATAAAGAAAGGGTATTTCTGAATAAGCCTCCTTATCCCGCAGTCTTTTTGTCCACAGGGAATCACAACGTGGGGCACTGGATGTTGGAATAGTATAGTTTACTATTCCAACTCCAGTCTGTCCGGACACTAGGGAAGGTGTTGGATTTAAAATCCAACACCTTCCCCCCCCTCCGCAAGTCGTTGTTCTGAGTTGCGGTGTAATGGTATGCGAAATTACAACACAGTCGTTGTAACGACAGCGTTGTGATTCCCTGCGTACAAAAAGTTTCGTTATAAACGTTGTTTACCGGTATTTATTGAACCCTAACCTAGTCCTACTCCAGATACTCCATCAACGCTAAGAAGAATAGGGTCATCGTGGCAATTTTTGATCTTTTCAATCTAATTTGTTTTTTCCCGCTAGGGACTCCAGCTTAGCCCTTGCAGGTCCCGCAGTTAGGATACATGATGGAAAACGTGGCTCTTCACAATGCTTGTTTCATATTTACATATTGGAGCAATCATAATCCACAGCATATTGTTTTTCATAAATGAACTAAAGGTAATAATATCAGAACAGAACCTTATTAGGGATGATACAGTAGACAAAGGAGGGAGGAAGACTGCATATAATGCAGCACTTGACAAACAACTTTAACACATCTGGGCCCAAAATTCCATCACTGAAATCCGGATGCGCTTGAATGCTACTTTATCCAGGATAACACAAGACATCCTCACTTCTCACAAACTTATGTCAGAAATATTTAACTTTTTGTCTACTATGGTTTCAAGGAGGCCAGGTATCCTACAACTACACATAGGATGACAGGATTAACATTTTACACCGAGAACAATTATGGATGGTACTCCAGATAGCAGTCCTGACAAAAAACACAAAAAGATTCTGGGCCCTGATGGGCACTGGAACAGGCTCATGTGCAGTAGGGGCATATTATCATATTGTCTTTTAAACATGGAAATAATACTTGTCAAAGTTGTACGAAGGGGCCCCCTATAATTCCCAGGTTCTGGAAGGAACAAAGTTTCTCCAGCTACATGATTTTTTCACAAGAAACAGAAAATCACATAAAAAACACTAAGAACCACTGGGCACCAGGGCACACTGCCTATAATTAGCACTTGGAGATTGAATCCAAGAAAATGGGGTATATTTTTCTTTTTTCAATTGTTTTTATTAGCATTTAACATTATAAACATTGCAACACACAGACAGTGCAAGTAATACAAAGGACACGAGCCAGGTAGGCGGGGACGAGGGTTGGGGGAGGAGGGGAAAAGAGCAAAGTGGGTATATCAGGGCGTCCCACATTGACTAGTCCCAGGTGAAGCGTTTTACATTTTCAATAACTTCCATATCATTATATTAAGACCTATAGCAGCCACATTATGAAGAATAGCAAGAGTTCAAATGTATATTACATTAAAAGACGATTGGGTGATGGAGCATGTAGATAGCCCAATAGGCCAGACTACAATGTCAAGGCACGCAGCAGGGGGGCGAGTGCATAACAGGACAGTCCGTCTATGAGGCTGAGGCAGATGTGGGTGGGTCCGAGTCTCCCTGTCGAGCCAGGATGTAAACAGATCTCAGAAGTCTTTGGGACTGGAGCGAAGTGGCATAAGGTCCCAAAAAGTAGTCAGTTGCTCAACAAAAAGAAGTATATTAATATCTTTGTGAAAAGTGGGATCCCATCTTCAAAGATTGGTGTTGCAATCTAACAGAGTCTCATTACATCAGACAGGCTTTCGCCAGCATAGCTTCAAGAAAAATAACATCATTGCTTTGAAAACACGGACACAAATTGTCCTGCAACTGCCTACCCCGCTACCTGCAAACTTGACCCTTTCTCGCGGGTTTCAAGAAGGGACTTAAGATCCATCAACACATCAGTGCCTGGATATCCTGAGGAGTGATTAGCCGTGCTCTAAAAGTACTGATTGATTGATTGATTGATTGACAACTTAAGATCCATCGACACATCAGTGCATGGATATCCTGAGGGGTGATTAGCCGTGCTCTATAAGTACTGACTGATTGATTGATTGACAACTTAAGATCCATCGCCACATCAGTGCCTGGATATCCTGAGGGGTGATTAGCCGCGCTCTATAAGTACTGATTGATTGATTGATTGATTGATTGATTGACAACTTAAGATCCATCGACACATCAGTGCCTGGATATCCTGAGGAGTGATTAGCCACGCTCTATAAGTACTAAGTGATTGATTGATTGACAACTTCAGATCCATCGACACATCAGTGCCTGGATATCCTGAGGGGTGATTAGCCACGCTCTATAAGTACTGACTGATTGATTGATTGACAACTTAAGATCCATCAACACATCAGTGCCTGGATATCCTGAGGGGTGATTAGCCACGCTCTATAAGTACTGACTGATTGATTGATTGACAACTTAAGATCCATCGACACATCAGTGCCTGGATATCCTTAGAAGTGATTAGCCACGCTTTATAAGTACTGACTGATTGATTGATTGATTGATTGATTGACAACGTAAGATCCATCGACACATGAGTGCCTGGATATCCTGAGGGGTGATCAGCCACGCTTTATAAGTACTGACTGATTGATTGATTGATTGACAACTTCAGATCCATCGACACATCAGTGCCTGGATATCCTGAGGGGTGATTAGCCACGCTCTATAAGAACTGACTGATTGATTGACAACTTAAGATCCATCGACACATCTGTGCCTGGATATCCTGAGGAGTGATTAGCCGCACTCCATAAATACTGACTGATTGATTGATTGACAACTTAAGATCCATCGACACATCAGTGCCTGGATATCCTGAGGAGTGATTAGCCGCACTCTAAAAGTACTGACTGATTGATTGATTGACAACTTAAGATCCATCGACACATCAGTGTCTGGATATCCTGAGGAGTGATTAGGCACGCTCTATAAGTACTGACTGATTGATTGATTGACAACTTAAGATCCATCGACACATCAGTGCATGGATATCCTGAGGAGTGATTATCTACGCTCTATAAGTACTGACTGAATGATTGATTGACATCTTAAGATCCATCGACACATCAGTGCCTAGATATCCTGAGGAGTGATTAGCCACGCTCTATAAGTACTGACTGATTGATTGATTGATTGATTGACAACGTAAGATCCATCGACACATCAGTGCCTGGATATCCTGAGGAGTGATTAGCCATTCTCTATAAGTACTGACTGATTGATTGATTGACAACTTAAGATCCATCGACACATCAGTGCCTGGATATCCTGAGGGGTGATTAGTTACGCTCTATTAGAACTGACTGATTGATTGATTGACAACTTAAGATCCATCGACACATCAGTGCCTGGATATCCTGAGGGGTGATTAGTCGTGCTCTATAAGTACTGACTGATTTATTGATTGATTGACAACTTAAGATCCATCGACACATCAGTGCCTGGATATCCTGAGGAGTGATTAGCCACACTTTATAAGTACTGACTGATTGATTGATTGACATCTTCAGATCCATCGACAAATCAGTGCCTGGATATCCTGAGGGGTGATTAGGCACGCTCTATAAGTACTGACTGATTGATTGATTGACAACTTAAGATCCATCGACACATCAGTGCCTGGATATCCTGAGAAGTAATTATCCACGCTCTATAAGTACTGACTGAATGATTGATTGACATCTTAAGATCCATCGACACATCAGTGCCTGGATATCCTGAGGGGTGATTAGTTGCGCTCTATAAGTACTGACTGATTGATTGATTAACAACTTAAGATCCATCGACACATCTGTGCCTGGATATCCTGAGGAGTGATTAGCCACGCTCTATAAGTACTGACTGATTGATTGATTGATTGACAACTTAAGATCCATCGACACATCAGTGCCTGGATATCCTGAGGAGTGATTAGCCACGCTTTATAAGTACTGACTGATTGATTGATTGATTGACATCTTCAGATCCATCGACACATCAGTGCCTGGATATCCTGAGGGGTGATTAGTGGCGCTCTATAAGTACTGACTGATTGATTGATTGACAACTTAAGATCCATCAACACATCAGTGTCTGGATATCCTGAGGGGTGATTAGTTGCGCTCTATAAGTACTGACTGATTGATTGATTAACAACTTAAGATCCATCGACACATCAGTGCCTGGATATCCTGAGGAATGATTAGCCACGCTCTATAAGTACTGACTGATTGATTGATTGACAACGTAAGATCCATCGACACATCAGTGCCTGGATATCCTGAGGGGTGATTAGTTGTGCTCTATAAGTACTGACTGATTGATTGATTGATTGATTGACAACTTAAGATCCTTCGACACACCAGTGCCTGGATATCCTGAGGGGTGATTAGCCGCGCTCTATAAGTACTGATTGATTGATTGATTGATTGACAACTTAAGATCCATCGACACACCAGTGCCTGGATATCCTGAGGGGTGATTAGCCACGCTCTATAAGTACTGACTGATTGATTGATTGACAACTTAAGATCCATCGACACACCAGTGCCTGGATATCCTGAGGGGTGATTAGCCACGCTCTATAAGTACTGACTGATTGATTGACAACTTAAGATCCATCGACACATCAGTGCCTGGATATCCTGAGGGGTGATTAGTCGTGCTCTATAAGTACTGACTAATTGTTTGATTGACAAAAAGCACCCTTGTCTAAGGCCAGTAAACTATTTGCATGCCTTATAGACTTCTCGACTGCTGTCATCAAAGTTAAGAGGGACAAACTATTGGGTAAGTCGTCAGACTCATGGGCATGGATAAAGGCCTATTAAAAATATTAATTCATTTACACAGCAATACATGGTCAAGAGTGAAGTTGTCGGTTGGGAGAGAACGGACGCCAAAAATCTACACCTTTACCTCCCTGTAACAAGGCGGTATCTTGGCCCAATATTATTCAATTTGGGAGCTTCCAGAGGCCCTACAACAGATCATGGGATATGCACTCAAATTAGCTAACGCTAAAGTGACCTACTTGGCAAACGCTGAGGATAATGTCATCCTGTCTATGTCCTAAATAGGGCTCCAATGACTGCTAGCTATACTGCATGAATTCAACTTGGCTCATCATTTACTGATCAACATTAATATAATTAAGGTCATGTCTTTTGGTTGCTGAAAACTGTAATTTGACTGGGATATCAGAAATCTCCTTTCAGGGCCAGATGCACAACTGTTTTTTGGGGTTGCAAACAGGAAATCGGCCCATTTGTGACCGCAAAATAGATCTGCCTTATGTACAAACCCTAGTTTGCGAGTTGGTAACATATTACAAACTTGCAAAATAGGGTTTGCGACTCGCTTTTAGGAAGGGGCGTGCCAAGGCCGTCCCTTCCTAATAGTGAGTCATACTTCAATGTACAAATGTTTTCCTACCACAATTGCGAACAACTCGCAGTTTACCACCAATCTCTAGGAGCTGGTAAGCCACTCGCAAACAGGAAGGGGTCCACAGTAGTCCCCTCTCCGTTTGTGACTGGTAGTGAAATTATTTTTTAAGAGCAGGCCTTTGCCTACTCTAAAAACATGAAACAGAAACGTTTCATTTTTCTTTTTTAGATGTATCCTGTTTTCTTTTAAGGAAAACAAGCTGCATTTTTTTAAAACATGCTTTGTTTAAAAAGCAGTCATCGACATGGTGGTGTGCTGGCCCCTGCAGGCTACCATCCCTGGAAGTGCTAGCCAATCCCAGTGGGGTCACAATTTGAGACCTGCCTCATGAATATTAATGAGGCAGGCAGTTTGTGACCCCATTAGGACACTGTTTTGAATTCCATTTTGCTAGTCGCAAATTGCGAGTCGCAAAATGAAGCAATTTGCGACTCACAAATTGGAAGGGTCGTACATCTGGCCCTAGGAAACTACTGAAAACCCATCTATTCTAGTGACTCATAGATGTCCTTATCTAGATCTAGGGGGCATATCTGCCGCTAAAACGGCGATAATGGGCTTGATAATATGCCCTGGAGAATTCCAATTGAAGCCCATGTTAGACGTCCTTCACATCTAACATGGGCTTCAATTGGAATTCCATAGAGCATATTATCAAGCCCATTATCGCCGTTTTAGCGGCAGTTTTCTGCCGCCTAAACGGCGATATAATTTTATCGCCTGACTTGATAATATGCCCCTAAGGTCTTTAACAGCGCTGGGAGGCCCCGTTAGGTAGCCATGCACTATATAAATCCTGAAAAATAGAAATATTCACCAGAATAAAATTTAACATATATGAAAATATACTTTTTTTTTTTTTTTTTTTTTTTTTTTTTTAGAAACATTTATTACATAATAAAATACATACAAGGGCCTACAACCACCAAGGCCGGCCGCTACAGAGCCCGAGGGCCCACAATGCAACGCCACACATTCAAATGAACCAGAAGCGAAGCTCCCGGAAGTTCGTGAGCACATGCAACCGGCCGTGGCCATAGGCCAAGAGCAATCGGAAAAAACAGTTTCATTTTCTATTAAATGCAAAACACACTCAAGGCAATGAGAGTCCGAAATAGCAGCGTGCGCTTCCCAGGGCGGGGGACAACGTATAGTATCCAAAGCAGTTCTTGACAGGAAGTGGCAGCGGGGGGCAACGGGAAGACAAAACATAGAACACACTTCACACAATCCCGCAGAATGCGTGGCTAGGGGGACAAAGCAATATCGACCTCTAATGGCAGAGGCGGGGTTCAGATATGTCCACGATAGGAATTCTATGGACCCCATACCTTCGTCCACTTCCCAGGCTTGCCCCTCGCCACATACACCGTCTTTTCCCTAAACATACACCAGTCCATATTCTCCTTCCATACCGCGATCGTGGGCGGCCTCGGGGAACCCCACAGCTGTGCTATGTTACGCTTAGCCACCATGTACCCCAGAGTCACCCACTGCGTCTGTGCCACATTATAGTCATTCGGTTCCCAGACATTCAACAAACACCTCCTAGCCTCTGGGGACAGAGCGACATGCGTGACCTCCTCCATTACGGCGTGGATACCGTTCCAAAATCGCACAACCTCCGAACATTCCCATAGGATATGAAGAAAGGTGCCCGACAGGCCACATCCACGCTTACACATTTCATCCCTCGAGTAACCCATACGTAGCAAACCGGGCCCCGTGACATACACTCTATGGAGGATCTTCAGCTGTACAAATCGTAAGCGGGCCGGGATCGCCACCTCTTTCGGGGAGGCCACCGCCGATACCCAGTCCTCATCGTCCAGTTCCAAGCCGTCGCCCGTCCATGCCTGAAAATATACTTTTCTTAAGGTCCAAATCAACAAAAACTTGAGCCTTCATCTGGAACAATTGCACCACAAAGCACTGAATAATGCAGGAGCAATTAAATAATTTGCACAGTAATATGGAGTCAGTGCCAGTGGCTCCACCCTAACAGCCGGACACACTAAACTCTATGCCAGGACCGGAGGCTCAGATTATGCCTTCTTCCTTTGCTTTATTTTTTCAGCATCCATATTTTAAAACACAATAACAAACTACTGTTCCCATGAACAGCAGGGAAATTGAAAAGTTCAGAACACAAATCTTTCTTCTCTGTTCACACTCCAGTCTCCACTTGTTCGTTCTACTCTGTCCAGTCTGCCTCATTCTTTGCTGCTCAGCAGCCAGTTAAGTCGTTTTTTCATGTTTCTACTGTTGTGGGGGGATTAGTACTGATTATTTGCCTGTGTTATTGTGCTTTTTAACTTATTCTGTTCCTGGCAGATCCCTGTGCTTGCGGGACGAATTTGCGTACCTTATGCGCCATTATGCCCATTTAAGACTGTGGTGAGGTCCCCCGCGTGGGTGCGCTGTGTCCTCTCTGTGGGCAGCGCAAGTAAGGCTCTGGCAGTAGAGTGCTGAAGAGCGTTGCCCTGCGGAGAATCCAGCCTTGTCCTCGGCCACCCAAGTGACACCCGGTCTGGGTCTGTAACCCAGTCAGACCAAGAGCACTTCTAGGAGGAGTACTCCTTGTCCTTCCTCCCTTGGGACGACGACTTCTACCAGGCAGTGGATTATTCCATATACAGGGCTGTGAACCAAGCCATGGAACCCTCCAAACAGCGCATCTCTGCACAGATTGGGCAGGAGTGTGCCAAATGAGCCAATCTCACCCCGGCAGCCATGAAGGTCCCCCAGCACCACAGGAGGAAGGGTCCCCTCCCACAAATGAAGAGTGCACACAGGTGCATTTGCATGCCTAAAGCAGGACTTTCTAGTGCAGGTTCTCCCACAGCCAGTGCTGGTGGCCCCTTTAGATAGTTTCCCAACCCCCCTGCACACTGTCATCCCGGAATTCCTCTGGGAACACAGATGACGACAGGGGCCCATCTCAGCTATGGCACCCCCCACCCCCCTGGAGAGCCTTTCATACATGCTGGACCCGGATGACATAGTTCACCCTCGGCCTACGGACTGGATCCCAGGAGACAAGGTGGCCAAGTATGTCGTGAGCTGTCTACGTAAGCCCTTGGAGAAAGATGCTCGCAACCGCCTCTGCAAGGAAGCCCTTGACCTTGTTTAGATGGTAAAGTACCCCTTAATCCGATATTGGCCCAAAGATAGCAACCTTCCTGGCCACGTATGTGACGGTCCCTAAGAAGGGTATTGACAGATCCTGGCGTTTCTGCCAGGGCAAGCTCCTAGACGTGATGGACCCTCTAACCAAGATCTTAGACATGGCCAAAGAAGCTATGGCCTCTGGTTCTTTGATTTTTCCAGAAGTACTGTCAGGGTGGGTGCAGCGCACCATTGTGTTCTTGGGGAATGCCAACTGTGCGCTCTCTACAAAGAGGCGTTCTTCCCTTTTGATGAAGGTGGACCCTAAGTTGGGAGACATTGCCTCTTCGGAGGCTGGAGCTGTGGCCCAGGGGTGTTTGTTTGGGGACCCCTTTGTGAAGGAACTTAGCAAATTTATGGCAACGTTCCCTTCACTGGACAAGGCACAGTTCAATATCTGCAGGGTTTTTACCCTTTGGGTTTTCCAAGTGGCTGGTCATGACAGGGGCAGCTCGTTTGGCCGGTTCACCTACTCCAACCCTACAAGAGAAATTACTCTGGGCGTGGGTAATACCAGGAGAGCACACGCTTCAATACATTCTATCCCACCAGACACAGAAGCTCCGGGACCGTGGTTGAATCAGATGTCAATCCAACAACCCTGGCAAAGGTGAGTGTGCTGCATTCGGATCGCCTATGAGTGGGAGTCGTTTTGCATTCTTCCACCTGGCTTAGGTCTCCCTCACGAACAATGCTTGGGTACTACAGGCAGTACAGGGCTTCCAGGTGGAGTTCTATGGCTGTCCTCACCAGGTGACCCGTTTCCACCGCATAGTCGCCTGGACCTGAAGGACGCATACCGCACAGTCCCGCTATTTCCTCCTCACCACTGTTTCCTACAGTTCAGGTGGGACGGGACGGTCTTCGAGTTCACCACTCTGCCATTTCAGGCTATCCTCAGCGCTGTGGTGTTTCACGAAGGTCCTCAAGCTGGCAGAAGAATTCCTAAGGGTGCAGGGCATTCGGATGATCATGCTTTTCCTGGCCCAGTGCCCCAGGATGCTGACTAGTTGCTTACAGACAGCAGTCAAATTACTAACGGGGTTGGACTTCGTCATCAAGGAAAAGAAGTCTCTCCTGGGATTCACAATAAACTCCACCTCCTCTACCCTGTGCTTTCCAACCCAGAAGATGGCAAAGATCAGGCGGGAGCTGTGCCAAACTTTGGCCAAGTCTTACACATCGCTGGACCAGCTGGCTTGCCTGGTGGGCCTTCTCTCCTCCTCAATTCAAGCCATCTTTCCTGGCCCCTTGCACTACCGCGTGTTGCAGCACCTCAAGGCACACCATCTCAGGAGGGGGCTGACTTATTCTCAATCTGTTCCACTTACGGTGGGGTTGAAGGAGCAGATGGTTTGGTGGCTTACCCACATGGAGGTGTGGAACTGGAGAGAAGTCTTCGGCTCCGCTCCAGACGTCATGATCAACTCGGACGCTAGCCGCAAAGGACCTCAAAAACTTCCGACCCATCTCCCTGCTCCCGTTCCCGGCTAAAGTCATTGAGACGACCGCCAACAGACAACTGATCCACTTCCTGGAGGAGAACAACGTACTGGACTCCTCCCAATCCGGATTCCGCAGCAACCACAGCACCAAAACTGCCCTCATCGCCGCCACCAACGACATCAGGACCATATCGGATAAGGGCGAAACCGCGGCCCTCATCCTCCTGGAACTCCCGGCCGCTTTCGACACCGTCTGCCACCACACCCTTTGCACACGCCTCCATGACACAGGCATCCAAGGCAAAGCCCTGGACTGGATCTCCTCCTTTCTCACCGGCAGAACCCAGAGAGTCCACCTCCCCCCGTACTGATCCGAAGCCACTGCGATCTCCTGCAGCGTACCCCAAGGATCATCCCTCAGCCTGACACTCTTCAACATCTCTCCCTCACCAAGGACCCGAACACCCGCAAATCCAGCCTCCACGAAGGAATGAAGGCCGTCGCAGACTGGATGAAGACCAGTCGCCTGAAACTGAACTCAGACAAGACGGAGGTCCTCATCCTCAGCTCCACCCCCTCCACATGGGACGACTCCTGGTGGCCGAGTACGCTGGGAGCTGCCATGGCACCCACCAACTATGCACCCAATCTGGGATTCATCCTGGACTCAACGCTCTCTATGACCCTGCAAGTCAACACTGTTTCCTCCTCCTGCTTCAACACCCTCTGCATGCTCCGCAAGATATACAGATGGATCCCCACCAAATCCAGGAGAACGGTCACCCAACGGTCACCTAAGCACTCGTCAGCAGCAGGCTGGACTACGGCAACGCCCTCTACACAGGAACCACGGCTACACTCCAGAAGAGACTCCAACGCATACTAAACGCCTCCGCACGCCTCATCCTCGGACTCTCTCGCCACAGCCACATCACCACCCACCTAAGAGATCTCACTGGCTCCCAGTCAACAAGACGGTCAACTTCAAACTCCTCACCCACACTCACAAAGCACTCCACTACGCCGGACCAGCATACCTCAATGAACGACTGTCCTTCTACGCCCTGAACCGCCAGCTTTGCTCGCCGACCTTGCCCTCGCCACCGTCCCACGCATCTGCCGAAGGACCGCAGGTGGCAGATCTTTTTCCTACCTTGTCGCTCAGACATGGAACACCCTCCCCGCCCACCTGCATCAGGATCTGCTGACCTTCAGGATACTTCTCAAGACTTGGATGTTCGACCAGTAGCTGCCTCCCCCCCCACCTCTTAGCACCTTGAGACCCTCACGGGTAGGTAGTACGCTCTACAAATGTTGTGATTGATTGATTAGAGTGCCAGATGCGGGGATTTTTCCTCAGGTGGGGCCTGGTTAGCAAAAAACAGTTGTTGCACATCAACTATTTGAAGCTTCTGGCGGTATCATTTGCGGGGCAGTGCTGGCCAAAAGACAGGGTGCAATCCTGCATCCTCCTCAAATGGACAATATTTCCGCTGTCAGGTACATCAACCATCTGGGCGGCACCTGATCCCAAGCAGTGGAAAACCTCGCCAAGGAGTTTTGGAACTTCTGCCTGGTGTACCAGGTGTCAGACGCGGTGGAGTATCTCCCGGGTCGAGCAATTGAGGTGGCAGACTGGCATTCTTGCCAGCTCCAGGACTCAAGTGTCTGGAAACTGGACAAACAGGTGTTCTCCCAGTTGGCGGAGAGATGGGGTCCCTTTTCAGTTGATCTATTCGCGTTGCGTCTAGATCATCAGTTACTGAGGTTTTTCAGTTGGAGGCAAGATCCTCAGGTGGAGGCGACGGATGTGTTCCTCCAGGAAAAAAAAGAGCTGTGCGTTCCCCACCTTTCTTGATGATCATGCAGTGTCCACCCACGTTTGCCGACAACTGGTGGAGGTTGTGTTGATTACCCGTCTTTGGAGATCTCAAGTGTGGCTTCCGGTTCTTCTGAAACATTCCCGGGATTTTCCAGGATCTGCTGGATCTAGATCTCAATCCCGATCGCTTGGTAGTGGAAGGGAAGTTACGGATAATGGCCTGGCGAATCTCAGGAGACGCTTGTCACTCCTTGGCCTTTTAGGACATGCTGAATCCTTATTATCCAGAGCTTGGGCAGACAGCACAACCCAAAGGTACCATTCCACCTGGAACAGATGGCGCTGTTTGTGTATGTGCTAGCGTGTCAATCTCGTGGGCGCGGATGTTGTTCATATCCTTCAACTTCTTAGCAGACATTGCGGAGGAAGGTTGGGCTTACCACTGTATCAATACATTCCGTTCGGCAATTTCAGTAGGCAATACCACATCCACGGGTTGCCAGTTGGCAAAAAACCATTTGTCTATAGGCTCCTTAGGGGGATTCGTTTGTCTCCAACTTAAACCATGGTACTTTACATTGTGGGAAGTGAATCTGTTGTTGAATCTTTTCCTATCCTGGTAGCTAAATACGTTTCTGTCACGCAAAGAGATTTCAGCTAAGTTGGCTACTCTATTATGCCTGGTTTCTTGCAGGCCTGTATCTGACATGAGAGCCCTAGACATTTTGGCCAGAGTGTTCTCCCGGACGGGGTTTCATTTATGGTCAGTAGAAGGACCAAGTTTAATACCAAGGTTATTTTATACCCGGCATTCCGAGACTCCCCCAAAGTGTGTGGTACAGTGCCTCCGTGCTTATGAAGAATTGACTGAAGAAGTCCGCCCTCCGGGTGAGAGACAATTGCTTATTGCTTAAGAAATCCATTCAGTGCAGTTTCTTCTCCAACCATAGCCAGATGGGTACGCTGGGTAATGCAGGAGGCGGGGATTAACACAAAGAAGTCTTGTGCTCAATAAACAATGGGGCAATGACCTCAAAGGCATTTTCTCTTGGAGCGTGTCTGGAAGACCTGATGCACACTGCCGACTGGTCCTCGTATTCTACCTTCAAAAGGTCTTACTTTACGCCAGTGCTGGAAGTGGATCAACTGGTGGTAGACAAGCTTTGGACTGGCATAATCTGAGCCTCGGGTCCTGACATAGAATGAAAATTTGCCTAGCTATAGGACAGGTAAGTTTAAATTCTATTAAGGACATGGAGGCGAGGATTATCCCCTCCGGTGACCACTGAATACGCGGACCCTCTCCTTTTTGGAGTAAGTAACTTGTTTTAAAAGGTCAGTTAAGATGTACGTTTCATACTTCTCTAATTCCTGTGGTTATGCATTGCATAGCAGTGTTTGCTTTGTTGTCTGTTTTGACGAATCATTCGTAGTGTTTATGGTTTCTGATGCTGCCTGTTTTTGCAGGGAATGATTGGTCCAAACAGGATGAGTGAAGGTCGATGTGGAGCTGTTTGTGCAAAGAAAGAGGAAGAGTGGACAGAGTAGAAGGACCAAGTGGAAACTGGAGTTTGAACAGAGAAGGACTTGTGTTCTGAACTTTCTTATTTCCTGCTATTCATGGGATTAGTAGTTTGTTATTCTGTTTTCGAATATGACTGCTAAAAATGCAAAGGAAGAAGGCATAATCCTCACCTCCGTGTCCTTAAAAGAGTTGTAACTTACCTGTACTACAGCTAGGCACATTTTCATTGTTGTACAGTGCACCGGGGTGGTCCCTAAACATAATAAGGAAAGCTAAAACATAATGCATGGCCGGTATGAGGAAATTGCTTAACCTAAGGAATTCTATGCTGAAAACTTTAACTTTGTTTGAAGCCTTGAACAGCATCAACAAAATAAATTAATTTCTTGACTTATTTGACAGACAAACTAACTCTATGGCATTAGGTTTTAAAATAAGCGACATATCAATACTTGAAGGCACTGCTAACAGAATGCCACATAAGAGATCTAAAAACGAAATAAAAGCAGCAATCAATTAAAAGACTAGTAACACGCATTGGGATAGCCAATAGGTCGCGCCTTAGGGACCTTATAAGTGTTTAGCCATGCAGCGCATTATCCTGGGTGCTGGGCTTCGAGGTATTGAAGGCTATACTAATCTCATGCTGTAAGGCATTACAAAATAGGAAAAATGTGGTGAAATAGTGTATTTTTCAACCCACATTTCCAAAACTAGCGTGCAACTTAAAAAAAAACCTTTCTTGAAACCCTGGTGAAAATAAAATGGCAAATCTTTAGTTTTCTGAATTCTGATCTGCCATTTTGGGGAGTGCTGGCGGTAGCCTTTACTGTGACATGTAGAAGTTTGGATTTCCCCTCCTTTTATGCTGATGATGTCTGTGCAAACACGCACAGCTACTGGCAGGACCAAATCCTAAAACTCCACAGTAGCAGATGGACTTTCATCACCTCACCAGAAACACATTAACCCTGTTTCCAATGCACCATTTCAAGGTGAATGCAGCTCCTGTATGTGCAGCACCTTGACTGTCTCTGAAGCTAGAGATCTGTCAACTAACACAAGGCAGTATTTTTTTGTGACAGCCCTGCTGATTCCCTCATCAGAGGATAATGGTTAGAGCTCTGGTTGTAGAATGAGGGAGGCTACAGAAGACCAGGACTCAGACAGACCAAGCCTGTTGCTGCTGTTGGTGGGTGTCCTGCCCTGGGAAGGGGTCTAAACAGAGCAACTCATCTGCCAGGGACATGGGGGCTGTTGGCGACCAATGGGTACACACCGGGTACGGGAGCCTGAGACCCGGTTCTGGCATCAGCGTGCTAATGAAGAGCAACGTGGATAGAGTGGTGGCTGGCTGCAGGGGAACTGGCACAACCAGGAGAGGGGATGGAGCTCCAGTGAATGTTGGTGAAGAGGGAAGGACTGCTTCTGTGCTCAAAGACTGGTGGTGATGAGTGGACTGTGTGTCCATCCCTTCCCGCTCTGCTGCACCTGTGACCACTGGTGCCAGGAAGTGCTGAGAATACTGCAGTCAGCTAAGAAGAGTCCGGGTAGTTGGAGCAGGCATGGGAATCTCACATTTTAGAGGAAGATTCTGACCATTCTCGATAAAATAGCTAATGTATCACATGTATTATACTTGCTTGCCTAGAATCTTGCCCACTGAATTCAGTCATCCACAGGTCAGACCTCTGTCCTGGCGCATCTCCTCCCTCTCGGGATTCCAGGTACAGTCTGGGATGATGTACCGCCGGGGCAACAGTTTGTCTCACGGTGTGTGCATATTGGGCAGGCTCACTACTCGCAGTGTGTTGTCTTTGGACATACAGCTACCATATGAGCGAAGTGAAATGCCAGTTTATGTGGGATTAGGTCCAGTTACCAGCTGTAAGGCAAGCAGAGGCCCTTGCTAGAGGAATAATATAGCCCCCACACCCAGTAGCCCTTCAGGGCACACTAACACCATTCAGTGGAGCTTAGATATAAAGAAAGTGGATTATTTTATGAAGGTGTGGCAGTGTATCTCTCTGAAGACGGGCCTCCTAGGGCTCCATACATTCTCTGCCCCCCTCCTTCGTGCACATGGTTTATCACTCCCTGTGCAGCCAGTAGTCCTTTGGTGGCTAGTAGGCAGTTAGCAGTACAATGGATGCAGGCAGATATCGTGGTGTCACGAGGAATAAAAAGCTGAAGAACACCCCCCAAAAAAATTGAGTGATCGTTCACAGTTGTTCAGAACTACTCTTTATAGATGGACAACCAGAAGAATCCCTAAGGCTGCAATGCGCAGATGGGAGGAGGGGCCATCGCACGCTGTGCCAGGAGGATGCATGACCGCATTGAGATGGCCAACCAGAAGGATCCCTAAGGCTGCAATGCACAGATGGGAGGAGGGGCCATCGCACGCTGTGCCAGGAGGATGCGTGAACGCGTTGAGATGACTAACGAGAAGGATCCCTAAGGCTGCAAAGCGCAGATGGGAGGAGGGGCCATCGCACGCTGTGCCAGGAGGATGCATAAACGCGTTGAGATGGCCAACGAGAAGGCTCCCTAAGGCTGCAATGCGCAGATGGGAGGAGGGGCCATCGCACGATGTGCCAGGAGGATGCGTGAACGCGTTGAGATGACAAACCAGAAGGATCACATAGTGAAATCGCCTGGGAGGAAACCAACCACCAAACGAAAGACCAAAATTAAAGATTATCCAATGGAAAGTAAAAGCTTTCTGAAAGGCAATGCAAGTATACAATAACAAGCATTGGCATAGCCAATAGGTCTCGCCTTTGGGACCTTATAAGTGTTTAGCCATGCAACAGTTGCATAACTAAATACTTATAAGGTCCCAAAAGCGAGACCTATTGGCTATGCAAAGCGGCCTTGCGGCGCAAAAGTTAAAGTGATTGCGATCATGATGAAACATCAAAGCGGCCGCGCGGTCGCGAAAGTGAAAGTAATTGCGGTAAAGCGCGGCGCGCGCGCCCGCGCACATGCACTGTAGCTCTAGGCTGCCCTGGTAGCACATTTTGGAGCCCTCTCAATAAGTCTCGCCAGACCAGCGCATGCGCTGGGTCAGGCGAGACCTAAAAAGCTTTTAGGTGGCATCAAAGCCCATACAGTGAATACAGCAAGTCTTGCAAACAGCGCACGCGTGCTGCATAGGCTCAACCTATAATGATAAGGGCTGCATGAAAGCTGCGGCTAAACAATTGAATAAAACCGTCCAGCTGCTTAGTAGACATAGATATCGCAACAATTGTAAAAAAAAACTCTAAATATACCCCTGACATGCTTCCTACACAATGGCAAACATAATTGAAATGTAATATGAATGCTGAAGAAAAGCAATCCTATCTACATTTTACTTTGTGATATTTTCTTTTCAGACAATTTGATGGAACATGGAAAACTCTTAAAGCTCTACAAATATATGTCCGATTTGCAACTCTGGAAAATAAACTTTGGAAAATATCCTCTGTATATGTCTAGAGTTACTTGAGCATCACAGAGATACCAAAAAATATATTTTTTTTTAAGATTGAAGTAATAAGAGCAATATCTGTTGCCATTCTCTTTTGTTTCAAGGGTGCCAGTCCAAAACATGGTGGTCATGTTTCGACATGCTTGAAAGCTATCTCTTAAATTGTGGGAAAGTAAACAAAGAGATAAATACAGACCCTCCAGGATTGCGTGACTTGCAAAATAATCGCGAAATCAGCAGTTTTGCAAAAATGCTGCGATTTTTACAAAACTGCCAGCGAAATTTATGCCCTCAACAGCCCAACGCGGGGGCCTATCACATGTCCTAAGATGTTGCAATGCGGGTGTTTTACCTCTGTTACCCGCGTGTGCTAGTGCTCACAGATGAAATGTACACGTTTCACCATACATTCCACCGCAGACACGGTTACTTTAAGTGGAAATAGTGAACTCTGAAGGAAATAGATGTCTCATCGGACTACAGCTAAGTGAACTCACCATTCCACAACATCCAATCTCTTTTAACCAGAGCATGAAATGATTGCGCACGCCATTCCTTACCTCTTAAGCGCCGCGTGCGATGCGACACGTCCTTCTGTATGGGACGGTATCATTTCTACTTTGAGGCACTATTCTGTCGTGTGGTGATGGTAAAACAACAGCAGGGAAAGACTTATTGAGGGAATGATTCTCCTGTGTGCTGATCTCGTTATAAATTGATTCTGAGCTTGAATACTGAGATGAAGCCGTGGCCTCATTTCTTAGTTTTACACTGACCACCTCTACCAGCTGCTGTTGGGACGATTCTTGGTGTAGAGGTGGTAAGTTGCATATGGATGCTCCTGCGGTACTTGCTTCTCAGTGAAGTGCTATCTTGTAGGAAAACTCACATCTCCTCTGGTTGATTTTGGACCCTAATATGGCTAATTCTCTCAACAAAAGGCAAAGGTAAAGGAAAAGAAAGATTGGTTCCAGACCCAAGCGCTTCCTTTGGCACACTGTGTATTGTTATCTGTGGTCTCAGAGGTCTCGAAGGCATCAGTGGGGGCAGAAAGCAAGCAGAAGTCTGAGGCATGGTTATTTTCTGCAGTTTCCAACCCTTACCATTCTACCTTGCTATGTTTTGATAGGCTAACATTGGAACAAAGAGCTAAACTCGTAATGCCAATGGGAGCAATAGCCATATGGGGTACACCTCACTTAGGGTACCACTGTCATTGTTATGAATTGACATCTAGACTGCACACGGAGAAGCCTCTCAAACTGACTGCAAACCTTGGATCACAGCCATGTGGGAGTGCTGATGATACAGCAGGTCATGAACGAGGCTTGGAAGGGACTAACAAAGCTTTTCTGAGATGAGGGTGTCTGTGTGTCAACCCCCAATGGCTCCCTGACCACAGGACCACTGCTTAATTCTCCTTACTCTGGTCTTGCGAACATAAAATATGCTGTGGTAGTGCGGTAGAGAGGCTGCGCCCCCCATGCTGTTGATCTCCAAACCACCTCTCCTTCCAGGGAGTGACATAATCTTCATATATTTTTGACCTTGGGAGTCTCTCTTTTGAATGTTATAGAAGCATTTTTGCAGGTGCAGGTTTTAAAATGCAAGCGCACAATTGTAAGAAATGGGGTAGTTGGTTAACTGGGGTGTAAGCCCTGTTCAAACTATAATCATTGTCAAGATAAGGTACAAGCAAACTCCAAATTAAGCTGTACTTCACCCCATGGTAGCTTGACACAGAGTTAGTAAGGCTTAACTTAGTGTCATGTTTAAAGTATTGGTGCAACACTTCAAACAGTAAATCAGTGAAAACCAACCACAAAATGAGCCCACACCTGGTTTAGGAAAATAGAGTAATTTTTAATAAATAAAACAAGACCAAACTGACAAAAATCCAATTAGTAGAACCGGAGATATCGAATTTCCAAGTTTTTAGCGAAAATAGCACAGAAAAGCACAAAGCAGCAACTGGGCATATCTGCTCCCTCCAGAATGGGTCAAAGTCGCAAGTGCAGACTGACCGTGATGGAGTGCAGGCAGGCCAGTTAGGTTTACTGAACAAAGAACCTTAAATCCTGCTGTAGAGCATTCCATGGATCCGCGACAAAAATGAGCCGCTCCCTCTGTGAGACGGGACGTGGCACTTCGGGGGCTGAAGTGGGAAGAGGGCAACAAAGACATTGTATGCAGATGACATTCTGATCTACTTAGCGTCCCCCTACGCCTCAAATGGAGACTATTACGCTGGGTATGCCATTAATTGTACTAAATCTAAATAAAAATAAAAATTTGTTTTGCAGAGCCCCATTCCTAGACTTCCCCGGGGATATGAGATCGAGGTAGCCCTTGAGGGATTCCGTTACTTGGGGGTCTTTATTACCCCGACCCTCAACTTTTTTATGACAAAAATTTGTCCGTCCCCTTAAATAGACTCTATAATAATGTTAAACATTGGAGGTCATTGCCATTACCGTTGCTGGGCCGTGCTGCCCTGTTTAAGATGCTGCCTCTCCAGCGATTTCTCATTATTCTTCAAAATTGCCCCTACCGGATCCCTGACTCATTTTTTAAAAGCATTGAAGGCGAGGTCCGCTCACTATTGTGGGATGGAGGTACGCCACGCATAGCGTTGCACAAATTGACAAAAGGGTGGTACGATGGGGTTATAGCACTCCCAGATATGCAACTCTACTACTGGGCCTCGCACTTAGAGGCAATAAATCACTGGCTGTACCATTCTCTGACGTACCCAGAATACAGACTGGATAGATTTCAGATAGGAAGCGAGGGGTGTTTAGGGGCCCTATACACAAAGGTTCGAAAAGAGAGCTATCTGGGCCCTATGGCTCAAACGGGGGACATCTGGCATCAGGCAACTAAATGTCTGGGCTGGACCGGGGTGCTGACTCAGGCCACGCCCCTGTGGTCCTCTCAAAGATTGGCGTTACTATGTCACCATTTAAGTTTTGATAAGTGGGATACCATTGGCCTGTCCACCATAGGAGATCTAGTTAAAAAAGGCAAAAACCTTACGTTCAGGGAACTACAAGAGAAAACACGAACTCGCACACGGGGAGATATTTTGCTATCTACAGACCCGCCATGCTCTCATGGTAGCACTCCCAGACATGACAAAGGTGGCGGAATCATTTCCCTTGGAGGACCGGTTGCTTTCTGAGCCTATCCCAGACAAAGCCATATCACTCACATACCGTAAACTGTGCAATAATCTACCAGATCCCTTTCAAACTCTTAGGGACCACTGGCAAGCTGATATCGGCCAAATTGATGATGAGGACTGGCAAACTGCATTGATGTCCCCAAGGCAAGCAGCCATAACTCATTGTTTTCGATTGATCCAGTTGAAAATTCTACACAGGACGTACCTTACCGGGGTTACCCTAGCTAAAATAGGGTCGAGGCAAGACGCGCTCTGTTTGCGCGGATGTCACCAAGAGGCAACTTTCTATCACATTCTATGGGACTGCCCCCAAATACGACCCCTATGGGACGGGGCGACAACACAGTTGCAGGACGCACTAGGGAAATAAATCCCCTTAACACCACCTAAGGGGATTCTCAATATTTGGGAGGTCACTGATCTTACAGAAGTGGAACAGCAACTAGCCACCCTGGGCTACACTTTGGTTAAAAGAGCAATTGCAATGAAATGGGGGGCAACGGAACGACCATTGAGGTTTGGGCAGCGGAAATGGACAAATGTATGATCGCAGGAAAAGATGTGTATAAATCTAGAGGTTGTCCTAAGAAATGGGACAAAAAATGGAGTGGGTGGAATACGCATAGAAGGGAATTATGTGTCTCACCAACTGTGGAGATGGAATTGTTGAGAAGGGGGGGACACGTCAATGGAATGATGGACTGAGTCATTGTATACTGTTATGTTCTAAGAAATTGTAATATTTGGATTGAAATACGTGCAAACCTCGATCTGTATTTTACAATCTAAAGCCAATAAAAAAAATATATATATATATATATTTTTTTTTAATGAGTCGCTCAGCCGAAGTGATGTAATGGTTCTGAGATGCAACGTGAGGTGTGAGATCCTGTTGCATTGCCATTGAAGATTCTGTCGACGGATCTTGGGATACGAATTTCTGGCATCAGAGATCCGGTGTGCAGCTGGCAATGCGTCAGTTCTGAGAAGTTGCCAGGCTGCATCTTGCATCGTCATCGAGGCTGACAATGATAGATGCAAGAATTTGTTTGTAGATGTACCACACATGTCGGAGATGCCTTGATTCCGAGGACTGCAAAGCTGTGATGCGGGTCTTTGCGATGATTCCAGTCCACACAGCCGCAGCAATGCTTCGGTTCTGTTCGCACATTTGCCACTCAGAAGAGAAAATGTGTTGGTTTTGATCTGTGAAGCACCGATCAGAAGAGGAGCTGCATCAGTTCTGCTGCCAAGCACCCTAGGCCCACTTCCAAGGGTCCAGGATTGGGGTGACACCACTTGGCAGGGTAGACTCCCATATTGCAGAGTCAAGGTGCGGGTGCAAGGTTGTTGGAAGCCTTTTATGTCCCTGAGGCTTCAGATCAGGAGGCTAGCCAACTAGCTCTTGGAGTCACTCTGGGATTTGAGCCTGCCAGAAGTCGTGGAGGCTTCGCTTAATAGGTCAGATGTTGCTTCAAATTTTTAAACACTTTCAATACCGATAGGACTGCATATAGGAAAATAAAGACCCCCACTAATATTCTAGCAAATATGAAACTGGTATTCAAATTAATCTCGGATGTCTAATTTGGTAGCTTGTGGGCAGCCACAGCATCGGTTGGGGCTTCAATAGCTGGTCCTAGACTGCTTTGGATGAACTCATGGAATCTAGACTCCAATCAGAGAGGTCTACTTAAAAAACTCCATTTAGAAATACAGCTCCCTCCTACGAGCTTAGAACTGGAGCTGTGCTTCCGTAGAGCTGCAGACACTTAAAACATGCCTATTTCATAGTGGAATAGTCTGCTAAAAAAGTTTCCATTGATTTCAGGCTAAAAATGAATGATTGTGAGTAAAATAAAGTGCCATAAAAATGCCGCTGAATTTCCATATTTGTGCCGCTATACTTCCATATTTGTGCCGCTAAATTTCCTAATCCATGCCGCAATATCCTGGGGGGTTGTCTATAGGTGCAAAAATGATGCTCCACCATTGAGGTCCACCTCATGTCGCTTGCACTGATGTTAATGACTAACTGGCGCTTTATTTATTGTATTGCTTGTTTTTATACCTAATTTATTGATTGATTGATGGTTATTTATTGCACTATGCATGGTTCTGGAAACTTGTACAATAAAGTATCATATACAAACACTTTATGAGTCAGCGATTGTCAATGGCTTGCCATTCTGATGCCCTTCATCTAGAGCTGGGTGGCAGGATCCAGGCAGAAAAAGTCACATTACATGCAGGTCCCCACAACATGGTCCAATAGTGCATGTGGCCTACAGAATCCTATACACATGAGACTAAGCAGCAGCAAGCATAACACAAGCAAAGCAAAGTCCAATAAAGATGGCAGGAGAGTTAGAGTAAATGGACCTACCTTCTTCAGAACAGTTAATATACTCCTGCACAGAGAAAAGACAAAAGGTGTGCATTAGCAGTAGCAACATTCAACCCCTTACTAAAATTCAGGAATCTCCACACTGCTGACACTGTGGCTTTAGAGTGACTTGACCCAGCCTACCATCCCTTCAAGCGAGCCCTGACATTTAACCATGCAAGGCCGCTTTTGGATTCCCCCCCACATGACCACCTGGGATGCTGGACCAAACCCTAACAACTGCCACTAGGAACCCACAAAAACCTGTCATCACGTGCAAAACTCATTATTATTATATCATTCACTGGGAATGTTGCCAAGGAAAAACAGAGGAACATGTTAAAGTTAATTTTACTGGGTATTTATAGAGCGCGCGGCTACTCCCAGGAGTGTCCCGGCGCTAAAGAAAAGAAAGACCAGTGACAAAAACACAGCTGTGGAGCCTTGAACGCAGTGTGTGTGCGTGTGTGAACGCAGTGGGCCTTTACAATGGCATGGAAGCCCTAGACGGCTGGCCATATACTGAAGATGTACCGTGTTGTGGTTCACCAGTCATATCGATGGGCCAAAGCAAACGTACATTTTATAAAATGATATGATAACTTTGATGTAATACAGGTGTGTGCCTACTGTCATCTGCAGGACAAAAGTGGACCTCTGCCTGCCGGACAGACACGACTCACTTGTAATAAGCTATTACAAGTGAGTCAGATTCTTATCACAGCAACATTAGAAGAGAATAATGCATGGCAGATGATAACGCTCTCCCACTGATCATATGGTACATGCTGCCAGGGCTATGCCATTTCATGAGTTTTCACTTGTGTCCAATATACCCCCCAGCCTACAATGGCCTACGCAGGGTAATCTTCACTTATCCATCCATCCTTGCCACACCATTCTGTTGTTCCCCTCTATGCCATGCCTACATTGCACGCCACCTGCCTTTCGTGGGCTGCGTGTCACAGATACACAAAGTAAAATAAAAGCTGGCAGGTGCTAAGAGCAGTAACTTCAACACTTACCTATCAAAGACCAGACTTGGGGTTCTCTCTAGTGAATGAGATTGGGGCATCTTTTGTCCTAGAGCCAAAGGTGGGGTCACCAATAGCAATAGTAAGGCCTTTTCTGTTGTCATTCTCCTTTGTTTACGGTAAGGAGTCGGTGTGTCGAGGAGGGATGTACCACCTGCTGTAGTGTAAGCTGCATCCCAGTGATGTGAGGCTTGTGACCCATGATGACATCTTACCTCGACTTCTGGTTCAGGAGTTGTGGTAGGAGCAGGTGCAGGATGACGATCTGTATTAAAAAAAGAAATGGTTAAGGTTCCGAACATTGCACTGTCGGCCATCACATTGCAGCTATTGCCACATGTGCATCTACACTCTGGAGGTGGTACAAACACGCACCAATGCACATGTGACTTCCCACTGTGCACATTCCAATTTGCGCCAACTATTCCCAGTGCATCTGCGCGTGCTTCAATAATATGAGCAACTAATTTATGGGCAAATTTATCCCATGTTCCTGCAACTCAATGCAGCAAGCCTCCTTGCTGAGCTGCGTGAAAGAGACAGGGCAGACATGTGCCGTATGGAACAATATAAGGCACACTTCTGCTCTCTGCCTACGCTGGCACACACCTGCTGCCTAGGGCCAATGCATGCACACTTGCAGCAAGTTGCAAGGGTGGCTGCATTGTAGGATTGTTTTTGTGCAGGAAGTGACAACTCCCTGCACAAAAAGAATCCTCTGAGGCTTTTTTATCTTTATATATGTGCTGCAGAACGCCCTAATTAACTTTAACTCGTGCCACTGCCATGCATAGCTTTCAAATCAATAATTTAATTGCAAATGTTGCAGTGATATTATTAATGATCTGATAGGAGATGTCATGAGTGATGTAATATGTGAGGTAATTAGCTGTGCATGGAGAGGGCGCAGGTTATAGTTATCCGTCCATCATGTCCTTGTGTTTGCTTTGTTCGCCCTAAGTTGGCAGGGTATGCCCAGCCATGCGTCCCTTGCTCACTTTGACAATGCACTCAGGCTAGCCTGGCTGATGAAGGGTGTTACCCAGAAACCGGCCCCAGGATGCTTGTTTCCGGCTCAGGGAAGACCTGGCTTAGCGGTTCGGGCTGGACTATTCCCATGAGGCAAAGGGTCAAGGCTGATTTGCATATGGCTGGGCCTGAACTGAGGTGGCGAAGTGAGCTAAAGTACAATGATGGATTCAACCCAGATCTGTGACTGGTGGTGAGTGTCTAAAAAGTTTTAGCGGTGCGTTCATCATCTCCTTGTGTTTGCTTTGTTTGCCCTAAGTTGGCAGGGTATGTTCAGACGGGGGTCCCTTGTTCACTTTGCCACTGGATTCAAGCTAGCCTGGCTGATGAAGGGTGTTACCCAGAAACCGGTCCCAGGATGATTGTTTCCGGTTCAGGGAAGACCTGGCTTGGAAGTTCTGGCTGGATTGTTCCCGTGAGACACAGGGTCAAGACTGATTTGCATATGGCTGAGTCTGAGTTGGGGTGGTGAAGTGAGCTAAAGAATGATGATGGATTAAACCCAGATCTGTGACTGGGAGTGAGTGTCTGAAAAGTTTCAGCGATGGTCCGTCCATCATCTCCTTGTGTTTGCTTTATAATTATCTGAGGGCAGAAGTTATAGCTACTTGACATAACTATCACTGGTGAATTTTTGTGTTTTTTAGAGTTTAAAACGTTATGAACATTCCATCTAACTATAACATCACTTTAACTTTTGATTTGGTCAGTGAATTTCTAGTTTTTTTTTAAAGTAAAGGATTTTTTAAAACTATATGTATAGACAGCCCCTTGCAGGTAGCTAAACTCTCCTGCCTCCCTCCTTAACCCTATTTACCAATAATTTTAATAAAAAGTAAATTACGAAAATGCACACAATGGAATGTTTATTATTGATTACTTCAAAAATATTTAATTGTATTGTATTAAACTACGTCTGTGACCCTTTACATTTTCATAGTTTTCATCATTACATTTTGAAGGTGAAAGTGTGAAAATAAATAATGATATATTATTTTTCTTTGAGAAAAAAATAAAACACACATGCTTCTTAGTCTAACTTTTACACCCTAAATACAGCAATTATAAAAATAACCACACAAAGGGTTTGTATTTTGTGTGATACATCTTACGATGGCACTGCAATCTCAGCTGTAGAAGAAAAGCCCCAGCCTGGGAGATGTTTTCTAGAATATGGTAAGTACTCCTGGGTCATTATTTCAATTTTTTTCTCTAGTGTTGCTGGGGGGCTGCAGCACTCCTCAGAGCCCCCTACAACATAAAACATATATTGGTGATGTGCCTGCCCTTCAAAGGGATCATCATAAACAAAATCTGTGTAAATTACCCTCCAATGGTAGCATGGGGTGCTCCTTCAAGGAGCAATGAGTAATAATTGACCGGCTGTTGCCACTAATTTATTATTCACTTTTTAGGTCTCGCTAGCGTTGCAGCGCAAAAGCGCTGCCATCGCTTTGCGAGGCATGCAGCATACACTATAGTGTGGAAGCTCCGCCCACTCTCCGGCCCATCTTCTTCATTGGCTTAGGTTATAAATGCTGCCTTCTGATTGGTTTTAAGCTTGTTAGTCCCTCCTCATGACAGCCATGCCAGTCATTTGTATCCTTCCATGGCTACTGTCCCCTTCACTGCACAGACTACTTTCTTCCTGTGCCCCCGCCCCCACCAGTCCGATGACTTTGCACTTTGAGCTCACACACACACAGCATTTGCATTTCTGCGTTTCCTGCTAATCAGTATCAGTCGAGGGTGTTTCTAATCTAAAGTGGTTCCACGGCTTTGTTCCGTGCATCCCTGCACTTCGCCCTCCTGCTTTGGCTTTCGAGCGGCATTTGCATGTCTTTGATCAGAGCGGTTTGAAGGCGCCTGCTCCGTGCATTGCCCCCTCCCGTTTGTTTTCTTTTGCTCCAGAATGTTTGTTCACCTGATCCTGGATGCCTTTAAATTTAATTGTTACCGTCGCCTTTAAATTTAATTGTTTCCGTCTGCATTTTTAAAATAGAGCCGGCGGGACTCGAACACCGTTTTCTACGCCCAAAGTCGGCAGCTCTTTGTTGGGCCACATCCCTATGCATGTATACCTGCAGCCAATCACAATATGGCCACCATTGACGCCCGATCCTATCAAGTCCCTTTTTCCATGACAATCATTTTGGTTTTTATATGACCTCTGAGGTTTAAATAACCGTCCCCGGCGTTATATACATCGCGTGTTTACTCTCGATGTGGCCATGCTTTTTTGATTTATGGAAAACCGTTACCCTACTTTCTGTGAAAAGGGAACTGTCCTGGAAGAAAGGTTAATTAACTCTGAGACTTGAAATGCTACCGCAGAAGTGTAAGGCAGACAAGGTTGGATTGGGAAAGAGAGCATTCGGTCAGTGCAGAGGCCCTTCGGTTGAGGCCAGCTGTGGAAGACCCTTTTTTCCCACCTACTTTTTGGGATATTAGAGACTGTTTGCGGCCCATTGTCACATTTAGAATGACAACTGACCCGTCGGAGCAATCGCACGTGGGGCGCCTCCTCCCGCCCAGAGTGAGGGTGCAAGTGGGAGGTATTGCACCAGGAGAGCAGCAGAGCTCCCACTGCCTCACGGCGGGGAGAGAGTCAAGGCGATGCCAGGCTTCAGGAGAGTGACATCAGTTCCGGGTGACGGAACACTGCGCTTCTCGCCACTCTCTGGTGCTGATATTTAATTCATTTAAAATAGCAAGGATCATTCTATACTCCTCCTTTCGTTTATTACTGCAGCCTTTCATACTCAACAGAGATGCATATTACCGAAGCCATATCTAGACTGATTCTACCACCGCACTAACTTTTTCTTCCTTTTATTTTAGCCCAGCTATTGGAATGTTTTGTTAATAAATATGAACAGGGAAACGAGGATATTTCTGTTATATGAGACTGGATGTTTGTATAAAAAAACAGCAGGAGCCTCTGTTGAGGTGAAGCGGCTTTAAAAAATGTAAGCGCTATTGTTGTCGTTGCCGATGCTGTGATGAGCTGGTGCGACGGGAAATCTCCTTGCTGCTGCTCTGTTGGGTTAATTGGCAACAGATATGCTTCTCATGCAGAGGCATACGTACCAAGAGTGCAGCAAGTGCAGTGGCACCAATTAATTACTCCCCAGGTATGTCCCATTATGCTCGCAGTGAGTGCTGCTTACTTAAAGGAGGTCTTTTTTGCAGGGAGTGTGCAGTGCACTGGGATTACAGGCAACTCTAGTAAGAACTCTAGTAAGAACTTGTGAGGGCAATGGGAAGTTGGAGAAAGGGACAATGCACCTGGGTGACACATAGTCACACCCGGCGCCAATAATGAGTTTAATGTGCGCACACCTTGTCTTCCTCTCTTAATTACAGGGACAGAGGCCAGAAGGTGCACCCCCAATAACATACCAACCTTTCTTTCTGCTTACAAATACCCAGAGAGGACATACTCAAAGCCTGCTGTGTCATGTGTTTCATAGCATTTTAAATGTACCTTGCCATTATCCACATCAATGGCACTCGTTTTGAGTGAGGGGTGAGGAATGAGGTTTGGTTGCTTCGAAACTTGTACTTCGAGACAGTGCGTACAATGAACAAATGTCCCATGTGCTCTCATTTTCCTGTTATACTCTTGATTGGTTGTGCTGAAACTGTGTCGTACGGATTTGACATTATATGTTGACCCTGGAAAGGACTTGCTCTCAACAACTAACCAGTAAAGAGTTTCTTTTAAACGGAGTGCAGGCGTGCATTTGCTACTGCACTATAAAGAGTGCATTGGTGAAAAGGGACCAGCTGTTTGAAGTCATTGGTCTACCTTTTACTGCAGCTGGCATCCTGGCCCGCATTTCAAAGAAGTGGTGGGAGGCGGAGTTCCATTGCAGGCGGGTGGAGTGACTGCCAGGGCCGTTTCTAGGTGTTTTGCCGCCCTAGGCGAGAATCGAAAAATGCCGCCCCCTCCCTTTTACTACCATCACTCTCTACCCCTGTCAATCAGGCTAGAAGAATTAATGCATTAGATATTCCCAAACTCATGTTTTTTGCCGCCCTCCCCCTTTTGCCGCCCTAGGCGGCTGCCTAGTCTTGCCTAATGGTAGAAACGGCCCTGGTGACTGCACCCATTTGTAGGGGAAGCCTCAGGGAATGCATGGAACATCTGTGCCTCTACTGCGGGTGCACTGTGGCACTTACTGTAATTCTGCCCCAGGTTTTGGCTACCAGATCTCGGGGTCACTTCTATGCTTTAACAAATTAACAGTTCCTTACCAAAAGAATAGCTAAACAAAATTTGGAAAATGATCTTGGTGCCCTTATTATCCTTTCACAATCACACAAAGCCATCTGCCCGTTATGAAATCTTTAAACCCTCAGTTAGAACCACTTAGGTGCAAAAAATGATGGCGATGATACAGTAATGAGGCCTTTCTTCGGGCAGGGAGCTAGTGGTATATGGAATAATGGGAGATGATCCACCTGTGGCGTAGAGCAGCCATGCGATGGGTGGTGGGAGGATAATCAACACTGGATTAAGACAGAGGAAGGGTTGTGGCCACACATATTCCCACAATGAGGCTCTAGCTTTACTGGTTACTAGGACATAGGCATGGCCACTGCAATTATGTGGCAAGGAAGGCCATTGCTCACTTAAATTATGCGGCATAATGCAGCACATTCTACGGCAGTATTCATTTGCCATTTTGTCACTATAACACATGCTAAAGACTGTTTGCACAAGTTTTATCTCATAAGTACCAGTTCAACACCTCAATACTGCAACCGAAAGGGGACCTATTAACCCTTGCAATGAGCCTGCGACTGTGCGGACCCACAAGTGGGCTTTTTTCAGGATGAGCATTTGAGACCTCTTGTATTTACTTTAGTATATACTTATATGTGTATGTACTTTGTGGGCTCTGGAGATCAGCCCTAGGACTTGTCTGCTTCTGCTTAGGGACTTTTTCTTCTGTCCAACTGCCTCTATTTAACTTTTTTGATAGAAAACGACCAGCAGAGGTCAGTAAAATACCAAAATCACTTTACCATTCTCTAGATTCCAGTCCATAGAAATTGTCTTCCATGAGCACCCATAGACAATAATATATTGTTTTAAATCTTGTATTTTCAGTGATATCACCACCAAAGCCCTGATTTTAAATTGAAAACAGAGCTTTGGACCATACCATTTCCCGCTGAAAGGCAATATTTCTCTCCATGTGTTCCCATACCTGGTGTGTCACGTAGGTTGTAGCTTACTGTCCCTCCATGTTAAAGAACAGTAGATGTTTCAGCACCCAGGCTAATCTGCTGCATAGCTAAATACATATAAGGTCCCAAAGGCGAGACCGATTGCATTGCAAATGCTTGTTGTTGTTATTTTTCTGTTCTTTTCTGAATGTCTCGATACCACCTAGGACACCCACAGTTTTTAATAGAGGGTCGCGGTGGTGCCCCTGGGCCGCCGACCTCGTTGGTTCCCTGCAAGCAGTCCTATTTCACGGGACCTTGCTGGAACTGGCATTTTATTTTATTTACAAGTTGCCCTGATGCGCACCCAGGGCATCCCATTCCAATATAATTCATGGGGGCTGCTGAGGGAACCCAGAACCCCAAGGTCCTGCTGTCTCCCTGCTTTTCCAGGAACCAGCATGTTTTTTTAATAAGTGGGGGTGCCCAATGCCCACCCGGGGCTCTGCACTGTGGGTCCCTCATTGGTGGCTGCAGGAGGAGACACAGGGCTTCCGCATCTCCACTGGCTCCCCTGCTTACACCCATTGTGGTGGCAGCAGGAACTAGCATTTCCCCAACCCAGCTGTAGCAGTTTTCTTTTGTTCCCGGGGGGGGGGGGGGCGCAATTTAATTCATTTTCCTGCTCGAGAGCCAGGCATGGAAATGCTTTGTTTTCCCAATGAGCAGGAGCAGCTTTGTGTTCCTCCCCAGTGGGATTACATTTGCACTTTGTCTGCTGGTGCCCATGGGCAGGGAAATAGAATGTATCCTGGGGGTTGAGGACTCAGGACACCATCCCTGAGCCAGCTTCGGGGATATAGTTCCCGGTGACATTGTATGGCCCTGGGAGGAAGCCCTCTTCTCTTTCTTTAAAACACAGCCCAAGAGATGGGGTCCCCGGGGCCTCTCACTCATTATTAGTATTAGTCTCCAGGCACCTCCCCTTAATTTAAGTTATCACCCAGGGACCGTGTTCCCCATCTCCCCTTTATTTACATTATCAGCCCCCAGGAATGGGGTTCCTATGGTCTCTTGCAGGCTTGAGATGGGGGCCACAAGCCACCTTCCTTTAAAATATACTCCGCGCCTCTTTGTCAGGGCCTGGCACAACCCATCAGGAAGTACATAGAATGTTGTTTAAGTTTACTCCAGATTTGCGGTTCCTCAATGAATTTGCGTGTGAGATGTTTTGAAAAGTAACCACACCACCGGCATAGGGTTTTTTAAGAGCTCAGGACTGAGTTCCAAGTCCTAAGATGGCTGCCACCACTTCCTGATTGATATGGCAGCCAATCAGATTTCAGGATAAGGTTTGTCAGCAAAGCGAATCCTCCGCGGCTTGTTATATGTAATTTTATTTAAAAACCTTAATTTTTCCAAAATAACTGCACGTATTTACACCCACACACAAAAAGCACTCTGTCTGGACCAAGATCTAGTTTTCTGCTAAATGTAGTGTAAATCATTTCAGGGCTTTGGGCTGTAGCTGTACATCTGTTGATCTGGAACACCTGCACCACAAAGCACTGACTAACACAGGAGCAATTAAATCATTTGCACATATAAATATAGAGGTGGCTCTACCCTAACAACCGCCCACACTAAGGGGCATATCAGCAAAGGCCGGCGATAATTATCACTAAGCGCACTTAGCGCGAGGATAATTATCGCCGGCCGACTCTGAATTTTATCATGAAAATAGCGTGCTATCAGCAATGCTTATCTCCAAAGCGATAAAATTCAGAGCACTAGCTGCCAACTGTGCGATTATGGCTGAAATCCAGCGATAATCGCACAACTTTTGGCGAAAGCTTGCCGATAGGGCTACACATACTTAGCCATGATATCCACCTTCCATAGGATAACATGGCTAAGTCAGGTTCAAAGCAGGCGTAAGGAAAGAAGCGATAACAGAGGTTATCGCTACTTTTCTTGTCGCTATGCTTCTTTGCGTGAGGCTTGATAATAGGAGAAATGTCGCTTATCGACATTTCTCCTGTTATTCTGGGTGGAACGTCCACTTTGCATCACATTAGAGATGCAAAGCTGGGCATTAAGGAAAAGGGCGAAGAAGCATGGATTCACGCTTTAGCGTGTCCTTGCTAATAGGGCGTTAAAATTATTGCCGCTTTTCGTCCGAAAACAGACGCTAAAGCGGCAATAATTTTAACTATGGCCCTTGCTGATATGCCACTAAATTCTTCTACAGTGCACCGTGGTGGTCCCTGAAGATAATAAGGAAAGCTGAAGCAATATGCATGGCCTGTATGAGGAAATTATTTAACCTACGGAATTCTATGCTGCAAAGTCTAAATTCGTTCGAAGCCTTGACCAACATTAACCAAATTATTTAATTTATTGACTGTTATTTGGCAGACTAACAAACTGTATACTATATAAGGTTTAAAAGAAGTGACATATCCATACTTAAAGGCACTGCTAACAGAATGCCATGCAAAAGAAGTGATCATGAAGTATAAGCTGCCAGCAATCAACAGGCTAGTAACAAGCATTTGCAATGCAATAGGTCTCACATTTGTTAAAGTTAGATTTGTTGGTGTTGAAAATGACAATGTTTTTTTACTTTTATATTTTTATTTGCAGTTGAGTAACTATATTTGATTAGTACTATTGCTATTGGCATAAAACAGCAAAAGTAAAAAAATTGACATTTTTAAATCCAATAGCTATAACTTTAACAAACGCAAGACCTATTGCATTGCAAATTCTTCTTCTCCGTGCCATGCGGCAGGGTGCAGTACCATATGTGGTAAAAGATTGTTATGGGTTTGCAACAAAACCGTGTTATAGGTATTGAAGTGTAAAAATAATGTAACTGCATATTTACGCAACACCGTGATGAAAAGCATTATGGTGTAACCTAAATTGTAATAACACAGATGACCTTTAGTACTTGGTGTTATAAAAGACAAATAGCATATTACAGAACACGCACATTATACAGCACGCCCAAAACCAATATAGTGCAGATTAAAGAATAAATAAATAAATATATATATATACACATATATATATATATATATATATATATAGCTAAACTAGTGTAGAAATACATTTTATTTTAGCAAAGAAACAGTATATTATAGAACTAAGATGAAAAAAGCATTGGCAAAAATAAATGGAGAAATGTGCCAATATGAAGCTGGGGATTAAAGTTAGAGTATTGCTGTGGCCCTAACATCCTGTGATCCTGGGCCCTAACATCCTGTGATCCTGGGCAAATAAATTAGTTTCCTTAAATGTAAAAACATATGTTATGGCCTTAACTGCTGCTGTTAGAATTCACTTTATCACATTTGGGTGAATTGTTTGCTATGAAAGCTGGAATTAATTGATTAATTGCCGTGGCCCGCACCAGATAAACCCGGCTCAAATTAAGCACTAATTTAAAGGCTAAAATTGCTTAATACAAACAGCTATAAATATAAAACGAAATGCCTACTCGGCAGCATCACCAGTTGCACAAGCAATGCAGATGTTGTGCACCCTACAACAACTACAAATGTGGTGTGACCTAACAGCATGTGTTTTTGGAATTATCCTCTGATGTTTTTGTCTGTATAAAAATGTATTATGTCCTTAAGAGTTGTTTGAAAAAAGTGTAATGCCTTTGGGTTGAATAAACATATTGCAGTATGGATGGTACAAATATTTTGCAGAAACCTATATTAAAGTGCAATTGGGTTTTGAAAGCAGGATGTATCCAGCATAGAAAGAATTTTGACCATTGGCTAAAAGTTCACAACAAACTGTGAAATGAAACAGCATGTGGTAAAGCACATGTTCTGTTTACTGTCTGGGTGCAAATCAACCATATAGAAAAGTGAAATGCTGATAATTGTCAATAGGCCTTCTGATGCAAGTGAGAAACAGGATGCTTAATGGCACTGTTCTTTAAAAACAAAAGAATGAATGACATGTGTGCACTGTTGACTTAAAGGGTAATCGAAGCCAAAACAAAAACGTATACATTAAATAGGAAAGAAAACATTATTTAAACAACAAGGCAGAATATTTTATTTTATATGTAAGAAAATGTATTATGGTATTAAGTGGTGCTATTCAAAATTAATTTCAATACCTTTGGGTGATTTTTTCGCTATTAAGTGCCGTGATGCACACTGGAAAACCCAGGCTACAATTAAGGACTAATTTAAATACAGTTCATTTCACTGTGAAAATGTGTCCTATGGAGAGGAGTATATTGGAGAGTAAGGGGGGAAAACAGATGAGATGGGAAGAGCTGGAGAATGGGAGAAGGAGAGAAAGTGTAGAGAGAATGGCTATGAGGCAGACGAAATAGGAGTATGTGAGGGCAGAGTGGGGAGAAATTAGGAAAGGGTGGAAGAGTGAAGAAGAAAATGTTAATATGAAAAAAGTGTGAGGGGGTAAGAGCAGAAGAGAAGGTAGAGTTCAGGTGGTATAGGTAAATGAATATGTTGTAAAGAAGGAACAGAATGTGTGAAAGAAAGGTCATTGTGGAGTGGGTGTGGTGTAAGGGAGAAAGTTGCAGATTCTGAGGTTGGGGATCAAAGTTTAAGTTTTGTCATGGCGCAAATGTTTTTATTTACTTTGTATGTACGTAAATGTATTATGAGCTTAAGTGGAGTTATTTAAAATCACTTAAATACCTTTGGATGATTTTTATTACTCTAAGAGTATGTTTTAAATATTAAGTGGGATGGTGCGCACCATAAAACCCTGGCTTAAATTAAGCACTGGTTTAAAGGCTAAAATTGTTTACATGTTATGTTATGTTATGTTATGTTATATTAGGCTTATATAGCGCCAACTCACCTGCAGGTCTCTAGGCGCTTTGAACCAATGACTAACAACTATAGATCAGGCCCTGGACGCGAGAAGAGGAGATGCCCTACGCGAAGCTATTTTAAGTGGCAAAAAGCCTCTTTGAAGAGGAGCGTCTTCAGCTGCTTCCTAAAGCATAGAAGGTTACCCTCTCTCCGGAGTGATTCCGGTAATCTATTCCAAAGTTGTGGGACCAGCACTGAGAAAGATCTACCTCCTTTTGTTGACAACCTGTATCGCGGGCAGGCTAGCAGCTGGGCATTCCCCGATCTAAGCGCTCGTTTAGGCTGATAAAGCTCTAAACGTTCCTTGATGTAAACAGGGGCCTGTCCATAGATCGCCTTGTGGGCTGTACAAAGGCTCTTAAACTCCACTCTCTGCACAATGGGGAGCCAATGTAATTTGTGCAGTAGGGGAGAAGCCTGGGCTCTTCTAGGGAGTCTGAAAATCAGTCGCGCAGCATCATTTAACACAACCTGCAATCTCTTAGTCAAAGACTTTGGTAGGCCTAGGTACAGGACGTTTCCATAGTCCAGCCTAGATATTATTGTGGCAGAAACAACTGTACGTAGCATGGAGAAGGAAAAAAAAGGGACAAGCTTGCGCAGTTGTCTAATCATGCCAGTGCAAGTCCCTACAACCGCAGAGATCTGATTGGCCATTGACAGCTCGTTGTCAATCTTTATCCCAAGACTTTTTACTTGCTTGCTTGGGATCGGTGTAGGGCCCAAGTCCTGGGGCCAATAAAGGTCACCCCAAGGTGAAGCTGTAGTTGAAACCACCAGTATCTCGGTCTTGTCTGGATTTATTTTCAGCAAATTTACCGTCATCCAACTGACCGTATGTCTGAGGATATCTTGGGCATTGGATTGAGCTGACATCGTATTATCGATACTCAAAAGTAACTGGGTGTCATCAGCGTAATTAAATACATGACAACCCATTTGGGCTAAAGAGTTAATCAGAGGTTGCAGAAAGAGATTAAATAATAGCGGAGAGAGAGCGGAGCCCTGCGAGACGCCGCACTCTAACACTCCGACCTCCGATAAACAATCCCCAAACTGGATTCTCTGTGTCCTACCGTTTAAAAAAGACTGCAGCCATTTAAGAGCCAGGTCTTTTATCCCGAAACGGGCTAGTCTATCCAGTAGTAGGGAATGGCTGACAGTATCAAACGCCGCTGATAGATCTAACAGTATCAGGGCGCTAGGCTTCTTACTGTCAGCCATACCTCTAAGCTCATCTAGCACAGCAAGCATCACCAGCTCAGTGCTATGATGTGCACGGAAGCCTGCCTGACGCTCCTGGAGTATGTGGTGTGTCTCCAGGAAACCGGAAAGAGACTTCAGAACATGTTGCTCCAAAATCTTAGCCAAAAAAGGCAACTGAGAAATCGGTCTATAATTTTTCAGAATGGTCGCGTCGGCTCCCGGCTTCTTCAAAAGAGGTCTAACACGAGCTTCCTTAAAGCTGGAAGGTAGAAAGCCGGTCTCCAGTGAACTATTAAGGAGAGGAATAATATAATCTCCTAACAAGGAGCACGCCAAACGAAAAACCTTCGGAGGGCATGGGTCCGCCGGGGAACCGGACTTGGTTCTATTCATAAGCTTTTCAAAGCTTTGATGATCTATCACAGGGAACCTTGAAAGAGAAATTTCCAGAGGAAAAAGAGGCTCCTGTAGCGAAGGTGGGCCATACAACGTGCCATTCTTAATCTCTAAGAGAATCTCCAGGAAGAAGCGTTGAAGCGTGTCTACATTTATTGTGGTTTCCGACGTTTCAGGTTTTTTACTCAGCTCCGTCAAGATGTTAAATGTTTCCTTCTGGATATTTTCAGCCTGACTAATGCGAGCTTCATAAAAGGCTACTTTTGTAGCCATAATCAGCTTTTTATATCTATTAAGACAGATTTTATATCGTTCCCTATCCATGCCATCCTTTGTTCTCCTCCAATTCCTTTCCAGAGAACGAAGCTCCTTTTTATGATCCCTCAAGGCCGCGGTGAACCATGGAGCCCCTTTACCTGCTCTTTTAACTTTATGGGTTTTCACAGGTGCTATTTCATCCATTGCCAGACTCAAGGTTCGTGTTAGGTTTTTATAGTCTAGATCTAGATCCTCACTAGGTATCAATGATTGAACATACCCAGGAAGGGTAGCGGACAAGGATTGTAAATCGACTCCTTTCCACTGACGGACTGCTTTCATTTTTGAAGGCTTTTGAGCTGGATATCCTGTAATGGGGATCTCACAGTTTACCAAATAATGGTCGGACCAAATACATGGAAGAATATCAACGACAACTACCTCCGGGTCTGAGCTCCAGATAAGATCTAAGATATTCCCTTTAATATGCGTAGGGGCATTTACCAGCTGTCTCATTCCAAGAGATGACATAATGCTCTCCAGATGACAAGATATCGAGTCATCATGACTTTTATCCCAGTGCATATTAAAGTCTCCGGTTATCACGATCTTGTGGTACCGGGTACAAAGATCAGATATCAAAGAGGCAAATAAGTAGTTGAACACTGCCGTCGAGTTTGGCGGACGGTAAACAGTAAAGATTACAAGACATGAGTTGTCCAACGTGATCTTCACACCCAGAACATCAGATATATCCAGTGATTCAGCCGCTATTTTAACAATCTTCAGGTGTTTTTTATACAAAATTGCTACCCCTCCCCCCTAGCATTATGGGCTCGATTTTGCCAGACCACATCATACCCAGAGGGGAGGGCCGCTATAATATCAGGTAAGGAGTCGTCACCCAACCATGTCTCGGTAAGGGTTAGGACGTCAATGTCCTCATCCTGCAACAGTGTGAAGATCTCTAGGTGGTGTTTATGGAGCGACCTAGTGTTTAGACACGTTAGTTTTAGCGTACGTGCAGTAGTCCCCGATCTCCCGCTGGGGGTTCTCAATAAATTCATATCCCCAATCCTCCCCATAGTAGTGATATCTAGTTTCGTCCCACCACTATCTAAGTGGCGTAGAACCCTGCCAGAATAAGAATGGCAGAAAGTAGTAGTCTCCTGACCTGAGATCGGTCGAGTGCGGACGGGCGCAGACGGGCTGAACTCAGGCGTAACTCCGGCGGAAATCCGGCGAACCCGCTGCGCGTGCCCGCTGCGCGTCTGCATGATCGCCTTAAATGCACCACTAGCGTCCTAGTGAACACTAGAGCGTAGACAAAGATGGCGCCGCCCGGCGTCCTACTCCCCAATCCAATATGTCCCCCACGTAATAGGAAATGGGCAAGGACCCGCTAAAAGAGCGGTGGAATAACCAAATTAGAGTGCGAGTACGAGGCCAGTTAGGTTAAAAACAGGGGAAAAATTAAGCAACACAACTTAAATAGAAAACCAGGGAGATACGTTAAAATAGGTTCTTACAGGCGCATTAAAGCCACTTGAGTAGAGTGCGCGATGCAAAGCGCTGAATAGTGTTCATTCAGAGGTCCAGAGTTGCCGGCAAGAATTTCCCGCCTTAAATGCACCACTAGCGTCCTAGTGAACACTAGAGCGTAGACAAAGATGGCGCCGCCCGGCGTCCTACTCCCCAATCCAATATGTCCCCCACGTAATAAGAAATGGGCAAGGACCCGCTAAAAGAGCGGTGGAATAACCAAATTAGAGTGCGAGTACGAGGCCAGTTAGGTTAAAAACAGGGAAAAATTAAGCAACACAACTTAAATAGAAAACCAGGGAGATACGTTAAAATAGGTTCTTACAGGCGCATTAACGCCACTTGAGTAGAGTGCGCGATGCAAAGCGCTGAATAGTGTTCATTCAGAGGTCCAGAGTTACCAGCAAGATTTTCCCGCCTTAAATGCACCACTAGCGTCCTAGTGAACACTAGAGCGTAGACAAAGATGGAGCCGCCCGGCGTCCTATTCCCCAATCCAATATGTCCCCCACGTAATAAGAAATGGGCAAGGACCCGCTAAAAGAGCGGTGGAATAACCAAATTAGAGTGCGAGTACGAGGCCAGTTAGGTTAAAAACAGGGGAAAAATTAAGCAACACAACTTAAATAGAAAACCAGGGAGATACGTTAAAATAGGTTCTTACAGGCGCATTAAAGCCACTTGAGTAGAGTGCGCGATGCAAAGCGCTGAATAGTGTTCATTCAGAGGTCCAGAGTTGCCGGCAAGAATTTCCCGCCTTAAATGCACCACTAGCGTCCTGGTGAACACTAGAGCGTAGACAAAGATGGCGCCGCCCGGCGTCCTACTCCCCAATCCAATATGTCCCCCACGTAATAAGAAATGGGCAAGGACCCGCTAAAAGAGCGGTGGAATAACCAAATTATAGTGCGAGTACGAGGCCAGTTAAGTTAAAAACAGGGGAAAAATTAAGCAACACAACTTAAATAGAAAACCAGGGAGATACGTTAAAATAGGTTCTTACAGGCGCATTAAAGCCACTTGAGTAGAGTGCGCGATGCAAAGCGCTGAATAGTGTTCATTCAGAGGTCCACATAAATAACTGTGCCCACATTTAGCCCCAAAACACACTAAAAAAATATATTAAAAAAGCTTGGAGGGTAGTAGAGTTAAGTAGAGTGGAGTAAAGCAGAGTGGTATTGAGCAGAGCTGCGTGGAGTAAAGCAGAGCGGCATGGAGTAAAGTAGACTGACGCAGAGGGGCATGGAGCGTACTGGCATTGAGTAAAGCAGAGTGGATTTGAGTGGAGTAAAGTGGAGTAAAGTAGAGAGGTGTTGAGTGGAGTAAAGCAGAGTGGGTGTGAAGTAAGGCAGAGTGGGTGTGAGGTAAAGCAGAGTACCATTGAGGTGAATGGAGTGAAGCGGAGTGGAGTAAAGCAGAGTGGAATAAAGTGTAGTAAAGGAAAGTGGAGTAAGCAGAGTGACATTGAGTGGCGTGGAGTAAGGTATAGAGGCATGAAGTAAGGTAGAGTGGGGTGGAGTAAAGTAGAGTGGTTGGAGTAAAGTGGTGTGGTGTAAAGCAGAGTGGCGTTGAGCATTAGTGGTGTAGAGTGGAGTGGAGTGGAGAAAAGCAGAGTGCAGAGTCATGGCGTGGAGCAAAGCAGAAGAACAGAATGTGTGAGAGAGAGGTTATTGTAGAGTGGATGTGGCATAAGGGAGAAAGGTGCCGAATTTGAGATTGGGGATTAAAGTTAAAGTCTTGCTGTGGCTCCAATATCCTGTGATACTGGACAAATATTTTATCTACTATGTGTGTATGTAATGTATTTTGAATTTAAGAGGTATAATTTAAAATCGATCTTTTCAGTATAAGAGCATGTGTGAATTATTAAGTGCCACGGTGTGTACAGGAAAACCCCATCCTAAATTAAGCAGTAGTTTTAAGTCTAAAATTGAATACATAAATGAGAAGCGTGCATTTACACCGAGTACGTAGTTTTTTTTTTAAAAAACTGTGTAACCCTACGTAAGGAAGATATACAGTTTGGATGGCAAAAAATACATGCAACACAAATGTGTTTTAAGTATTAAAGAGTACAAATAATGTAACTGCATATTTATGAAACATAGCGAAGAAAAGCAATATAGTGTAACCTAAACAATAAGTATAACACAGATGACTTTTAGTACTGGGTGTTATAAAAGACAAACAGCATATTACAGAACACACACATTATACAGCACGCACAAAACCAACATTGCGCAGAATTAAGAAAATATATATAGCTAAACTAGACTGGCATTACATTTTATTTTAGCAAAGAAACAGTATATTACAGAACTACAACAAAACAAAATCAGCAAAAATAAAGGGAGAACGGTGGCAACTCTGAAGCTGGGTTTAAAGTTCGAGTATTGCTGTGGCCCCAACATCCTGTGATCTTTGGCAAATAAATTAGTTTCTTTATATGTAAAAACATATATTATGGCCTTACCTGCTGCTATTTATGGATGTATGACGTTACAACGCATGCTGTTACAACGCATGCTGTTACAACGAAAGTTTTACAACGCGAGTGCATTGACAACGCAGGACATTATAACGCATGTCTTTACATCGACTTGCACTAGATGGCGTGCTAACATTAAAAAAGTGTAATTTACTATTCCAACTCCAGTCCATGTAACAGTAGGGAAGGTGTTGGGATAGTAAACTACACTATTTTTAATGTTAGCACGCCATCTAGTGCAAGTCGATGTAAAGACTTGCGTTGTAATGTCCTGCGTTGTCAATGCACTCGCGTTGTAACAGTTTCGTTGTAATGGTAGTGCGTGGTAAAAGTTGCGTTGTAAAGGTTGTTCCCCGCTATTTATAACCACTTTAATACATTTGGGTGGATCGTTTGCTACAAAACCAGGTGTAATTGATTAATTGTCGTGGTGCACACAGGAAAACCCTGGCTGCAATGTAGCACTAGATTAAAGTCTAAAATTATTTAAATAAATAAGTGAGCACACATTTATACCCAGTACCTTTAAATAAAAACTAGTTTAACTCCAGCTAAGCCAGATACACAGTGCGGAGGCAAAAAATACATATATTATAGAACGCGCACGTTACACAGCACGCCGACAAACATTGGGAAGAATAAAGAAAATAGATATAAGGTAGAGCAGAAATACGTTTTATGTTAGAAAGAAGTAGACTGGAAGAGAGTTCAACAGTTCTTTATTTGCTCATTTCACCACCACAGGTTCCTTTCAGCTGAAGGCAGCTGTAGAACCTTCCAAACAATACAGTACAGAACATTCCATATGTGACAAAATGGCGGTGGTGTAGGTTGTACCAAATAAATTCGATATAACACATATCCCCAACAGGGAGAAAAGGAACAACCTATAAGAGAGAGAACGATGAAAGGAAGAAACAAGACCCAAGGATAAATAAAACTAACTACTAGACCAAATCACATGTGATTCTGACGAACGCACTTATTGGCCGTAAAAAGTGCTGTGCCAAACATGAGGTACTTTGATTCTCTGAGAACTATGGAGTATGTGTGGGTTAGTGCCCATAGAAGCTTTGTTAGTATTAGAGTCAGCACGGAGTTCACTCACAGGCCTATGTGGAACTATTTTATCCATGTCCCAGGTTTGGCCATTTTCCAATTGACCACAATGCGTCCCACTCTAGTTATTCATTGGGGCTCAGAATACCTCGAACTTCCTTTCCTGCGTGCTTTAAGAAGATCCACCCAGACCCATTGTCCCCCACAAAAGGTAGGAGACTTTACATGTTTGGTATGTCTGTTTTTCAACTTTCTTGGAGATGTGATTTCTGTTCACAACGCATTTCTTCTCCCTTTTTTAAACATGTGGCAGATAGTTTGGTTTTCGGAATTCTAGGGATGTAAATGGAGTGATTCCTGTGATGCTTTTATGGGTGGTGCAATGAGCCCACAAAGTGATTTGTTGAGCCATTTTAGCAGGGATGACCATTACTTCTGCTTGCTGCAAACATTCTTTGATCATGTGATTTATCGTTTCAACCAACACATTACCATGAAGACAATATAGTGCTGTCTTCTGATGCTGTATTTGGAGCTCAGTTAAGAATTCCCTCATGCCATCAGATGTGAATTATATCCAGTTATCAGTCACTAAAATGTCAGGAATGCCCTCCTCAAATATTACCTCTTTCAGAAAATTGATAAGAGAGAGTTGGTATCTATTTGATGGACACATTTATAAACCACCAAATGCGTGTGGTAGTTCACTAACACGAGGATGAACATCTTGTTCCTTATTTTAAGATTGAGAGGACAAATTATGTAATGCGCTAATTGGTCCAAGGGGTGTCTGGAACTTCCATGAGAAAAAGGGGGAGGGTTCCTAACCAGGTGAGTTTTGTCACTTTTAATGCACTCTACACAGTTTCTCACTTTGGAATCAATCATGGTGTCCATACCCGAACACCAATAGTCTTGACATATTTTACTTTTAGTGAGGCTGGGACCCAAAGGTCCCACATGTGCTAGGTCAATTATTTTTATTCTAAGTTTCTCTGGGGGAATAATTTTCTCCCCTCTGTAAACTGTCTGACCTCCCAGTACATGGACAATGATCCTATAACACTACCTTTGTTTTCTGGCCAGCCTTGTATTATGTACTCTTTAAGCGAAACCATCTCACTGTCGTCTAATAAACATTCTACCCACTCCTGTTTGTTCCTGCACATCACTTTGAGAACGACTTCTCCACCTTCTGCTGGAGTGCAGGATAAGAAATCTGCCACTACATTTTGTGTTTACCGGATAGATACTGCACATTAAAATTGGATCCCTCAAAAACCAAAGTCTATCTAGAGATCCTAGGTGTGGTCCTGGCTGAATCCTTAGGGTATACCCAAGAAGAAGAAGTGCATGACTGCTCAATAGAAAGCAAGAGCTTCTTTTTCTACCAAAGAATAATTATTTTCAGCACCTTTAAGAGCTCTGGATGCAAACGCAACCACTTGCTCGTTACCATCTACTCTTTGGGTAAGACTTGCACCCAATCCTCTGTTGCTTCCCAGAGAAGGAGCTGTCACAATGCAAGCTTTGACAGAAGAAAAGGCATTGTGACATTATTTGCTCCACTCAAACGGAGTCTTGGCTTTGAGCAGCTTACATAAAGGTTCCACAATACTGGTGTAGTTCAGTAAAAATTTGGAGTAGTAGCCTGAAAGCCCCACAAAGGATTTGAGTTCATCCACATTGGTTGGATCAGTCGTATTCTGGATGTCTCCACCAAATTCAACTTGGGTTTAATGCCATCCTGAGAGATGGTGTGTCCCATCTTGATGTAATGGAGAGCGGGGCTGCTTTTTCCCATAGTGGAGAGATTGACGACACAAGAAAATGAGAATTTAATACGTTGCTACCATTTCAATAATTCGGACTTAGTTATATCAGTCCACATTCAGTCACAAATAAGTTTAAGACCCAAAGACAATACCCCTGAAGAAGGGAATAATCCCAAAATGCATTGGGTACTTTTATAGAAAACCGAGACATGTGGAAATGGGATACTTTCTTATGCTACTGTGGATAGCCTGGAAGGGCAATATGTAGGTGAAAAAGGAATTTGAAGAAACATGAACATTTGAAATAAAAATAGAGTAAAAATTGATTTAAAAAATTGATTAAATAGTGATAAACTGCTGAAAAGATTTTGATTAATTTCATTCATGTATGGAGTTGGCTGTGCAGCTTGATTGAGACCTAATCAGGCTCCATTTTTCTACATTCTTACATTCAACACGGTGGAGTGCGCATCTAGCTAGCATGCCTCAAATGCCTATGAGCATCCGTTAAAGGTTGGAGAACTGCGGCGTGCACTCAATTATGCTTGTTTGACAGTGTCCTAAATAGACGACAGAACCCACACCAATGCAACATTTTCCTTTCTTAAGAGTGAGCCCTGCCATGCATAACTCTGTAAGTACCTCCCTAACTGGCACATGCATCAACAATGCCATTTGCGATTCCTTAATAGCGAAAAATAAGGATTCGCTAATAAGGAATAGCAAAAGGCTATGCATGTAGAAATCGCTTACAAAATAGCGATTTCTAAACATTCCTTAATTGCTACTCGCAAATTGCGAGTCGCAATTAAGGAATACCTCCCCATTTATTCCTATGGGCCTAGAGGCCCATAGGAATGAATGGGAAGACTTTCTCAATTTGCGATTCTCAATTAGAGAATCGCAAATTGCTCATGCAATTTCAAGGGAGCCAGGGTGTCAAAAGGACACCCTGTTGCACCCCTGAATTCTGCATATGAGTACATCTTTCACACACACATGCCCCAAGGGCATGTGTGTGTGTAAAATGGAACTTTGAAAAATGCACTTTAGTGCATTTTTCAAAGTTTTTGCAAATTACCATGAAGTTCAACTTCATGGTAATTTGCTCCCCCTAATAGCGAAATCGCTAATATTTTTACTTTAATGCATTGCATTTAAGGAATCTCTATTTGAGATTCCTTAAATGCAATCGCAATTTAAGTAATCGCAATTTAGAGATTATGCTCCGCCTCCGGCCCGAGTGCGGACGTAAAGTTAGTAGTCGTAAATCCATTCTGTGAATACCAAAAGTAGTAAGTGCATTCTGTGAATACCAAAAGTAGTAAGTGCATTCTATGAATACCAAAAGTAGTAAGTTTAGGATTTTGTCTTAAGTTAATTTTGTGAATCGGGCCCCATGTGAGGAATGGGTCTGGGTTTATGTGCTACAGGTTTGGCCTTGGCTTTGAGTTTGATGCAATGTTGATAACTATAAGTAATTCCAATTTCTGCATAAATACCTCAGGAAAATCATCACACACATAATTACCACACACAGAAGGATCTACCACCAACACTTGGTCATGACTGTTAGGATCTAACTTGATTCCCAGCTCTTTCTGATGTCTCCATCCCAACAAACTGGACCCTCTCACTGTGTCTCCTCACTTTAAGTCAAGATCAGGATTAACCACTAACAGTTTCCTCTGGATATTGGGATTGTTTGTACACCTGGCCAACTGATCCCTTATCAGAGAATCAGTAAGATCCTCAAATTCACATGTATTATTATTATTATTATTATATTTGGGTTTATAAAGCGCACAGATACCCGGGGGTTTCCCGGCGCTGACAGAGAAAAAGAAGCAGGGAGACGAGATGGAAGAGGGATTTAAGCAGAGAAAAGCCAGGTTTTTAGGCCCTTCCTGAATTTCAGGTAGCAAGTTTCAAAGCGCAAAGAAATGGGGAGTGTGTTCCAGAGTGATGGCGCCAGATAGGAAAAAGAGCGACCACCAACTCTGGTGCGTTTGAAACGTGGCACGGAAAAGGTGCCAAGAGAGGAGGATCTGAGGGTACGCACAGGACAGTACGGTTGAACCAGAGTGGAGAGGTAGGGGGGGGAGATGCCTGTTTTAATCCGGTGCATGTAACAGAGAGCTTTGAACTTTGCTCTTGACTCGATGCGCAGCCAGTGAAGGCTGCGCAGGGAAACAGCAGCAGAGGCAGTTCTGGGCAAATTGCAGAGCAGGCGAGATGCCATGTTTTGCACCACCTGCAATTTACGTGTTACTTCCTTGTTAGCCCCAAGGAGGAGCACGTTACCGTAGTCTAACCTGGAGGTTACTAAAGCCTGGACCACAGTTCTTAGGGTATCTGGCGGCAGCATCCATGCTATTTTTCTCAGCCATCGCATGATATTAGTACAGGTGGCTGAGACTTTCACAGCATGCTGCTTCATGGACAATTGATTGTCAAATGTAACTCCCAGGTTACGAGCCTTGGTGGATGGAACCGGCAGGGGACCCATTTGCAGAGGCCAATACTTAGGGCCCCAGAGAGAGGTGTCAGGACCGAATAGAAGAAGTTCGGTTTTGTCGCCGTTTAGTTTTAATTTATTGGTCTGCATCCAGTTGGCAATATTGATGAGCCCAGATCGGAGAGATGAAGTAGGGGCGTGTTTATTAGAAGAAAGAGAGAAAATAATTTGGGTGTCGTCCGCATATGAAAATATAGAGAGACCAGATTGTTCTGCCAGAGAGGCGAGAGGACTGACGTAAATATTGAAAAAAAGGGGGCTCAAGATAGAGCCCTGGGGTACACCGTGAGGGGACGGGAGAACGGTGGAGACAGAAGTGGGGGAAAAGACCTGAAAAGTGCGTGCGGACAGAAAACTAGCAATCCAGGCTAAAGCCGTGCCATGGATACCAGCGGCCTTTAGGGTGGAGAGGAGGATGTCATGAGAGACGGTGTCGAATGCAGCGCTTAAATCCAACAGGATAAGCGCCACCGTCTCTCCTCTGTCCACCTGTTGTCTAATAGCCTCTGTGACACCTAAGAGGGTGGATTCAGTGGAGAATCCAGCCCTAAAACCAGACTGGGATGGGTGTAGGAATTTGGTGACCTCAATGTGAGAGGAGAGGCAGAGGTTAATGTGTTTTTCTAAAACCTTGGACAGACAAGGGAGTAGAGATATGGGTCGGAAATTGGAAGGATTATTGGGATCGGCGTTGGTTTTTTTGAGAAGGGGAACCACCATGGCGTGTTTCCAAACTGCAGGAACGGTGGCTTCCGACAAAGATGCGTTCAGGAGGGCTAAGATGGGTAAAAGAGCGGGAATGTCAAGGGTGCTTAAAATTTGAGGAGGCATGGCATCAAGTGGGGAGCCAGATTTGATTTTAGCCATGAGTTTAAAGAAGAGTTCCAGAGAGATCGAATCCCATTTGTCAATAGAAGTGTGAGGAACAAGGGTAGTAGTATCCTGAGAGATGGTGTTGTCAGGATCTGGACTGGGAGGGTTGTCTAATGCTCGTGGGGAGGCATCAAAACCGGCATAGATACGGTCTATTTTTTCCGTAAAAAATTCGGCAAGAGTGTTACATTGGACTGTGTCCAAACAGGGGGCTTTTGGCGAGTTTGATTGTCCAGAAAGTTCTTGGACTGCTCTAAAAAGAGCTTTAGGGCGGTTTTGAGCTGATAGAATAAAAGTGTTTACATAGTTTACCCTGGCAGATTTGCACAGGGAGTGGTAGTTTCGAAGTTCCATTTTATAAATTTCTTTATCGTTGGGGGAATACGCAGATCTCCATATGCGTTCAAGTTTCTTACACTTGGATTTGGCGCATTTGAGTTGGTCAGTAAACCAGGGGGCAGGGGGGTGAGTGAAGTTTTGTTTTCCATTACGGGCCGGAAGACAGATGTCAATGGCTGAAGAAAGCCATGTGTTAATTAGACTTTCATCTTTGATAGTGATATTGTTGGGTAAAGAGGGTAGGGTTAAGGCAAGCTGGTGGTTCAGTTGTGACAGCTTGAGTTTTTTCCAATTTCTATTCGGTCTTAGAGTCTGAATATGCACTGATGGACCGGCAATAACACTAGTCAGGATGTTAAATTCGACAATGTAGTGGTCGGACCAGGTAATAGGTTTGGAGGGGAGGCAGGTAATGACGTCAAGGTTCGAAAAGATGGGGTCAAGTAAATTACCTGCCTTGTGTGTAGGGCCCGTGTTGTGAAGATGTAGATTAAGAGCGGCCAAATCTTGAAGAAGGTGTGTACGGATAGGATATTAGAAAGTTCTTTCAAAACTGCAATGTAAGGTTTAACTTTTTCATTTTCCCCTTGTATTCTAGAAACAAATGTTAGCCTCTCTAACACTACATTGACTTTCTTTCTGAAATGCTTCTCTAAGTTGTTCACAGCGATTTGCTAGGCATTTTCATCACCATCTTGAGAAGGCACCAATATGTTGTCGTAAGTCTTGCAACCTTCAACACCTAAATTATGGAGTACGGTGTTGAAGATCGTATGTGGAGGTTCCCCCCCCATGGCAATGAGGTATGATTCAAGTAACCCTATACACTGCTTCCAAGGTAATTTGGGTTCACCTACTTCATTTAAGAAAGGGCGTTGTTGTGACATGTTAGCCATGGTCATGACAAAATAGAAAGGTGAACAACGTATGTACCGATACTGGGTAATCACATAGAAAAGTGCTGTATAAAGAAGAGTTTCCCAATCAAAAGGAACAACCACCAAAAATGTAATACTTCAAATACCGATGGCGAGACCTAGAAAACAAAATGACATGCCAAACAATGGAGAAAGTTCACAGAATAAATTAAACTGAAAATTCTAGAATGTGTTTTCAGGAGATGTTGTGCCTATCAGCGGATGAAAATGAGGTGCTAGTCAGCTTGACATGCAAACAAAGGCACTGACAGGCATAAAAGGCAGGCACCAACAGCTGTGCTCATTAGCGTGAAACAGAAGAACACAATGCCAAAGATAATGCAGCAAGAACAAACGTACAAGGGAAGGAACACCTGTAAATTGACTCCGCAAAATGACCGGCAAATTGGAAACCGCTTTGCCAGTCAGCGTGAGTCAGCGTAAATGCTATCCAATGTGAAGAAGAGAAAGAATCGATGCAACTATCCATTGAGTAGGTTCTCTCTGATAACTCCCAACCGCAGGATTGCATTAAAATGCGGACCACCCACAGACAACGCCTCCCTCAGGAAGTTTCTCAAGGGATGGCTCCCCTCCAGGAAGACCGAAGCACGATGCCCCCACGGGAAGCCCAGGATGACACGGCGTACTAGACAGCGTATCAGTACCAATCAGCTTCAAGCAATGTAAGTCTCTACAGGCCAGCCCACCTCCAGGAAGACAGATGCAAGATCCGTCCACAGGAAGCCCAGAATGATAGGGCGTGCTTGAAAGGGAATACGCCAGAGCACAAAACTGACTGCTCCCAGCACCGAAAGTCTCTTCAGGTAAGCCCGCCACCAGGAAAACGCCAGAGCTCAAAACCGCCTCAGGCACAGTGTGCACAAGAGCGGCTCTCGGCGGCTGCAAATTAAATCTCCTAGATACAGCCAGGACATAGACAGACAGAACACCGATTGCCAGGCGCAGAGGCGGAGCCACTGGGATGTCTATGATTACTCAAAGATCAAGGCTGAACAGTAAGTTCAGGGTTGTAATTCGAGGAATGTTGGTATGAAGCTTGCGAGCTTAGTACAATAAGAGACTAAGACTCAGAGGAAATTAAGGTTGGCTCACACGTGAGTAGTGGCACAAAGAGGATGAGTAAAACTCTGAACCTCTAACAGACACACTGTCCTGGAGAAGAACTTGGGGGTGGTGGTGAAGCCGCCCCCACACAGCAATCGTCGCTGGTGTTATAAGGGCGTACTCTGGAAAAAGTTCAACAGTTTTTACTCCTTTCACAACCACAGGTTCTAGTCAGCTGAAGGCAGCTGTAGAACCTTCCAAACAGTACAGTACAGAACATTCCATATGTGACAGAATGGCGGGGGTGTCGGTTGTACCAATAAGTTATACAATTTTACTTTACCAAAGAGCATTTTCACAACTCGGACGAAAAAAACATCGCCAAAAATAAAGGGAGAAAGGTGCCGACTTTGAAGCTAGGTATCGAAGTTCAAGTACCTCCAACTATACGTGGTAAAAAGAAAATTGCACACCGTGAAAAGTACATTTTAGCCACAATACATTGACACCCAGTGCACTGAAAAAATCAATTCACAGCATATATATTATTACACATCGCGGACAAAAGCAACATCGTGGAAAATAAATCATAAATATAACACAGATTACTTTCACTTCTGAATAATATAGAAGACAAACAGCATATTGCATAACGCGGCCGGATACAAAGCAAAGTCTCAAACAACATAGAGCAAAATAAAGAAAATATATATATGTAAACCGAAAGAGGTTTTTGTTTAGCAAACAAACAGCATGTTAGTAACAGAAATAAGTAATTGTGAATAAAATCCTAATTGAGAATTTCTAGAAAAGGAGTCTTTTGAAAGGAAAAAAATGGGAGAGAGTTTATGAATATCAAGTGTAGTTAAATCATGTTGAATCCGAAGCAAGGAAAGCACAGTGTGTACTTTCCATACTTACTTTCTACTCTTGTCTCAGTATAAATGTCAAAGTGCATTAGAGCCTCCAATCAGAGCCAGAGAATATTTGGAGCGTGAGAGGAAGGTATCAGCGCTGGACAGACACCAGACCTTGGTCACGATGCTCAAGGAGCAGTATAGCCCTCCATCTATGTCCACCTGTGAAATCTACAAGATTTCACTGCGCCACTTTTAGGACGCCACTGCGTCAAAACCTTACGCCTGCTTCAAGCAGGCGTAAGTAGTGACGCAGTGTAGTGGGAATCGGCCTCAACACGTATTGCTGGAGTTGCGTCGTGCTTGCGACACAACTCCAGCAAATGCGTGACTTTTCCACCAACATATGCGTCAGAATTTTTGACGTATCTGTCAATCCTTGCGCCATAGTCCATCGTATTGTAAATACGGCGCATCTATGGTGGCGCAAGGGTTTCTAAGAGTGGCGCAGGGAAAGTGACGCATCTGTACAGATGCGTCACTTTCTTGTAAATCTGCCCCTAAGAGCTCATAGAAAGAGCTCATTCCTGCTGTGTCTCTGGAGACAAGAGCCAGGCCACGGCTCGGGCAGCTGTGACGAGTGGGGCAGGCACAGACAGCAATATCCCCTGCTCTGAGGAAGGTTGCAGCACAACTCCCCCTCTCTGTCCGCCTGGATCTGCTGTGAGGCAGGCTGGAGCCTGCTGACTGATTGGGAGGGGGGAAGGAGAGAACAGAAAGTTGGACTGAGCTGGGAAATACACAAGAATATCAGTGAAAACAGGCAATCAGCGCCAGTGAAACGGGTGCAGCGCTGATAAAGTAAGTCAAAAATTATTAAAACATGCAAGGTGGGGCCAGGAGGGAAGTGCAGGGAACAGAGCAGGCGCCCTCCAAACGCTCTGATGAGCAGGATACAAACCCTGTGTGTAAACTAGGAAGCAAAAAGTGTGCCTGGAACAGGAGGTAGGAGAATCTCATTTAAGAAAATAGTGCTGGCAGACCGTAAATTAAACTTTCTGAGTAACAGCACATGTAAAAGGTCAAGTCCTCTTTGGAGGTAAAAATAGAAGACAGTGAGGTGCTAAGGAGGGTCTAACAAGCCTATCGACTAATGAAAAGCAAACATTTACAAAGGACAGTGACAGAGGCCAACTTAAAAGATGGGCAGAGAGTGGGCGGAGCTTCAAGTCCATACCTCAATACAGCATGTTTCAAAGAGACAGCGCAAGCGATGGGTATGTGAGACCTAAGTGAGACCTAATAATGACAAGAGCTGCACGGAAGCTGTAGCTAAAAAACTGAATAAAAAAACGTCCTGCTGCTTAGCAGACAGATATAGCAACAATTTTAAAACTTTAAATATACCCTTGACATGCTTCTTACACAATGACAAACATACTTGGATTATAATACAAATGCTGAAGAATAAAGATCCTCTCTACGGGCCCGATTAACAGAACTAACTTAAGACAAAATCCTAAACGTACTACCATTTTGGTATTCACAGAAGGCACTTACTCATTTTGGTATTTACAGAAGGAACTTACTCATTTCGGTATTCACGGACGTTTGGAGTCCTAACTTTAGGACTCCTAAATGCCTTCTGTGAATACCGAAAGTCTTAAAATTTGTATTTTTCTCAGTTTAGTAGTAGTAAAGTTAGGACTCCTAACTTTAGGACTCCAAAATGCCTTCTGTGAATACTGAAAGTCTGAAAATTTTGATTTTTCTCAGTTTAGGAGTAGTAAAGTTACTCCTAAACTGGGAAAAATCCTAACTTTACGACTTTCGGTATTCACAGAAGGCATTTAGGAGTCCTAAGATCTTGTATTTTCAGTGATATGACCACCGAAGGCCCTGATGTTATATTAAAAACAGAGTTTTGGACTATACCATTTCCTGCTGAAAGGCAATATTTCTCTCCATGTGTTCCCATACCTGGCATGTCACACAGTTTGCTGCTTACTTCCCCTCCATGTTAAAGAACAGTAGATGTTTCATCACCCAGGCTAATGTGCTGCATAGCTAAATACATATAAGGTCCCAAAGGCGAGACCGATTGCATTGCAAATGCTTGTTAATTTTCCTTTTACCATTTTTTAGATTTTCCTTCAGCCATCTTCGATTTTTGTTCACATTTGTGCTCAACTTGTGCTGCATAACAAAAGCTGCTCTACTCCCACCTGGAACACGAGCCCTAGCTCTGCAAGGTGCACGTAGTTATGACTTTTGCCCTTTGCTATTATTAAGCCTGAGCCACAGGTCAAAGTCACTGACATCTTCAATGGTTCTTCCAATGATCTTCAAACGTTGGGCCCGTGCTCACTTACCACTAGATTCAAGCTAGCCTAGCTGATGAGTGGTGATACCCCAATACCGGTCCCAGGATGCTTGTTTCCGGTCCAGGGAAGACCTGGCTTGGCAGTTCGGGCTGGACTGTTCCCATGAGGAGCAGGGTCAACACTGATCTGCATATGGCTGGGTCCAAGCTTTGGTGGGGTGGTGGGCAAAAAAATCATAGATTAAACCCAGATCTGTTGACTGGGGAGAATGTTTACATTTTTCACCATTCCGTCCATCTGTTTTTTTGTATTTGTAGCCCTTAGTGGTAAGCTATGCCCAGACCTGGGTCCCGTGGTGACTGCGTCACTAAATTCAAGTGAACCTGGCTGATGCGGGGTGATACCCTCAAACGGGTGGGACCACACTCGTATGAAAGCAGCAGTCAAATAGGAAGTGTGTCAAGGGAAGGGTCAGACCAATCCCTCATCCTTAGAAGAGAGGGATCAGCCATTTGCAAGACATTCCCAGAAGGGGGTGGAATATTAGTAGCATTATTTCTTCCTAAGAAAAACAGGAGGAAGGCCTTGCCCCACAGGAGTTTTGGATGTTGACTTTGACTCAGGGGCTTTTGTTCAAAACAATAAACATAATCAGTAGGCCCTCAACACACATATATTTGTGTACCCATCCTGAAGGTTCACCGGGGGTATCCCTGGGGATGCACCAACACTACCAGTGCATGACTCTGCCATTCAGTCCAAACGCTGTCTCTTAGTTCTTCTGCAAGACACTGGCCATGCTGGCTGAGTTTCTGAGTCAACAGTATTTCCACTTGTATCTGTACCTAGATGATTGTCTCAGCTTCAATAGAAAGTCCAGTCAAGCCCTCAGATGCCAGACTTACAAAGTTCTTGGTTTTCAGAAAACTATCTCAAATCATCTGGCAAGGCCTTCACTGCTCCAGTGAGTATAAAAGCCATTAGAGAGAAAATGCACCATGCTAACCAACAGGACTGTGGCAGCCTGGTGAATCCAAAGGCCTTTGACATCATCAGCACCCTGCGTAGGATGATTTCCACATACCAGTTTCCTCATATTTTCCTGGCCCCTCCATCTGCTGGAAGTCCAAGATCAGCAATGGGATGATCTGTCCAAGTCCTTTCTTGGTTTTGGCACTGGGGCCAGATGTGGGACTGTCAATTCCAGCTTGTCTGTATTTGCTTTCGGGGTGGTCATTTGTCTGACTAAGTATTCCAGTGAAGCTAGTCTAGAACTGAGTGTTTGACCTGTTGAGACAAATCAGTTTGACTTGTTGAACCACCTCTCTTCCTCTCTCTTCTTTCCCCAGAGCAGTCTGTCTGCAAGCCTTAAACACAGGATGCCTGGTTGGGTAGATCCGGGAGGGAAAGAATGGGGTTCACACTCTGGCAATCTGCACTCTCATGCAGTTCCTCATGTCAGGACAATTCATTATAGCCGTACTCTTTCATTTATGAATGTATGATGCATGTTTTGTCTGCACCCCATTTACTGGCATAAAAAGTCTCATAGAACAGTAGTACCTCCTACTGGTAGAAGCTGGAATTCCAGAAGGTGGAAGGTCTCAGCCTGAGCAATAGGGAGATGGCAGAGGTCTGTTTACAATGCTTATCAGTAGGCCACTTTGGTTTTGAGAGGGAAGGGGGAATCCGATGTGGGAGAAGTTGGGGATAAAAACAGAGAGCTGAAGTGAACTTATTTGTGAAAGATTTCTGGCATGCCTTTAAGGCATCTCTGGTGGATGTTCTTTATTGATGTTACGTTAGAATCTTTGGGTGTGTGAGTTCTACTCTTGTCAGTTGTATCTGTGCTGGTAAGAGGAGAGCCATGTCCAAGGCAGGTTATCAATAAACTCGGTCTTTGAGCATAGAGACTGTGTCGGTGTTGTCACTACAATTTGACGACGACTTACTTGCACCAAGCCTGCCTTATGGTATTGGATCCCATGTGTGCATGTGCAATCCACACTTGAGGCAAAGTGATCAATATTCAAAAAGTTTATTACATATCCTGTATCCTCCACTCAGACTTTTCCTCAACCGCCACCTGGCAAACCACATTCTACGTTCCATGACCAGCTGCAGACTGATGCGTTAATGCAGAACACGCATTGACATATAACATCCGGTGCCACGTCTCCTTTCCCCACCCACAACAAGAAACAACAAAAAAAAATGTGTCTTTACATATCAAAGTCTTTGAATTTACTTGGTGTTACACTTCTCCTACAAGATTTAACAATGACATTTTCTTTTATTGTTCCCATGCCTTGTTCTTTTGCACCTATTTGCACAACATTATCTGCTTCACTGATCATATATTTTTCCTTGTCAAATCGCTGTACAACATTAGTGTCACTCATCTGTTCACAAATTGTGTTTTACAAATTCAGTGTATCATTAATCCCACACAAAATACGTGCTTGAGTAAGTTTGATCAGAATTACTTTGTTTAAATTCCACCAAACACTATTTTTCCCAAAATACCGAATTCTTTCTGACTTTTTCAACAAGAAGAGACATGTGGAATTTCGAAAGACCGTCAGGTAGCCAACCTGTTTTCTCTATCAGCACCCAAAAACCGACCTGAACTTTTTTCCCCTTTACAATCTATTTCTTGTAATAATACTCTTTCCTTCTGAACCTTCTATAAAGACCTTCTAACCTAAACATACTTTTCTCAGAAGCCATCCAGGGAGGAAAAGCTTTTTAAAACCCTACTCTCTTCCACAGAATCTCAAATGTGGTTGATCCAGTTGTCGAATGAGTATTATGATAACAACTAACTAATCTTATATCTTAAATATTTGTTTACGTTCAAATTGGCAGAGATGGCTGTTTGAACACCCTGTGTATTAATCCTCTTTACCCTTTCTACAAGTCCATGACAATGAAGGGACTACAGAGGTTCCCTGTGGTGAGATATCCCAGTATCTTATAGAAACACACATTTTTGTTGATACCAGTTGCTTAGCATTGTCCAAAACAAATATTTTCATTATGCCTTCCATCACAAACACGCCGTCTACAAATCTATCTTCACTTCAGTTGTAATTTCATTCACAGCTTTAAAATGTTTCCATTTTGAAAAATAATCAATTAGGAGTATAAAGTACCTCTGATCAATGTGCACACAACTGAAGGGTCCTAAAAAATGACAATAGCTCTTTTAACCCTCGGATGTTCAGGCATTTCAACATGAAATAATGGTGTTTTACTATAATGGGAACTCTTATCAGATACAAGACATCCATGACACGATTGTATGTATTTGTCCACCATTGCGTCAACCTGGCCACCAATAATAATTGTGCAAACTCTTTTAGTAAAGGTTAGACCTAAATGTCCCTCATGAGCAATATGTATCAATCTTTTTCCAAGAGTTTCAGGCGGCACGAACAAACCTCCTCTGAGAATGATTCCAGATTCCACACTTAACTTAGGTAGCCATAAAAAAAATCTTTGATGTTACTAGAAACAATTTACCACCAATATGTTTAATAATCTCTTGATATTGAAAGTCATTCATGCATTCGTTGTGCCATTCCTCTGGCGAAATTGCAGAACCACATCTTTCATCTACATCAATAGCTAATACCACGCATGAATGTATGACGTTTCAACGCATACATTCTCTACGCATGGCTTTACGACCTGGTCGTTACAACGATCACATTGTTACCACATGTGCCATTACATTGCAAGTCGTATCAATGACTTGCTGTCGGGGACATCCTGGACTTAGGAATAGTATTAATTACTATTCCTACTCCAGTTTGTGCAACAGCAGGGAAGGTGTTGTATTTAAAATCCAACACATTCCCTGGTGCTGCACGCCCCCTACAGAGAGTTGTTGATACGACTTGCGATGTAATGGCACACGTTGTAACAACACGTTCGTTGTAAAAACCGCATTGTAAAGCCATGCGTTGTGGAAACAGCTTTGTAAACGCTGTTTCCCACCACACATTCATCTATTTCTTATTGTTAGTTGTCAGTATATAACGTTACAAACGATAGGTAGTGTTTCAATGGATATGTTCCTAACAGCAAAGGGTCACCATTAGTGTTTTAAAATTTTGTTCGAATATATGTGTCAACTGATCTTTTATGAGGGTGGTAGGAGCCATTGTATGTTTGTTATTTTAAATTTGAATTTGCACATGCTGGCTTTTTATATGAAGTTAGATAATTATATTTATATAATAAATATGTGTATTATTTGTTTACAGCCTTGATGAAGTCCCTGTTAGGAATGAAATGCATCGGCTGGGCTGCAGTTCAATTTTGACAAGAATAAAGAATGTTTGCCTTGAAATATCATCCCTTTCCTCCTGCACTATATTGACATCTATGAGAAGAAACTCAATGTTTGAATGATCACTACATCAAACCAAATTTGGAATAAGACTTACTTGGATTCTGTTGTCCATCGCCTTGACCTGAAAGAAGAAGTTGCATGAGTGGAATAAGCATTTCAACTGACCTTGTATTGAGTTAATTTAAATTTAGATTACAATATTTTTGGAACTTTCGAAGCACTCCCTTTTTACGTATATTTATTAATTTAATTTTAAGGTTGCAGAGCAGTATAACTATTAGAAAGTTAAGTGTCATTTATCCTACGGAGAGAACGCCCGTGCGGCTGGGTTGAGCGGGTACTGCTCTTTTTGAATGTATACGTTTTAAAACATATTTATGGCCCACATACAGAGTAAGGTCTCTCTTTCTACAGTGCTGCATTTCAACTCAGCACCATTAGGGGTACTAGATATAAAGGCATTGGTCATCTTTTTTTCATTCAATCTTTGACTTCATACAGCTTCTAAGCCAATCTCACTTGCATCAACGATGACCTCACACGTTTTCCCAGGATAAACGGCTTCAGTGCATCACATTCCAAAATCAACCGTTTCACTTCTTCAAATGCATTTGTTTGTTACTCTGTCTAGCTAAACTTTTCTTCTTTCCTTTACAATTTTTTTAATGGTTCGGCTACTATACTAAATTCAAAAACAAACCTTGCATAGTATTCCCTGAGACCCGATAAAGGAACGCAAACTGTCCTTAGGCGTGGGGGCCGCTTTTATTGCTTTAAGCAAGACTACCTTAGGTTCAATGCCTTTGACGAAAATGAGATGACCCAAATACTCAATCTCACTAACCCTGAACTTGCACATTTTCTTTATGTATGACCAAACCATGTTCTTGAACACAGGACAACACTTTGCCCAAAATCACATCATGAGAATGTTGTCTTGGTAAGTCATCACGCCAGTCATTCCTTCAAACAAACCATCTATAAGTCTTTGAAAGACTCTAGCCGCCGCCGTCAACTCAAACAGTAATCTTAGATATTTGAATGTCCCAAAAGGTGTAATTAATGTAGTTAAAAGTTGTGATCTGTCATTCAATCCTATTTGATGGTAAGCAGTTTTCAGGTCAATGGTACTAAAAACACACGCATCTCATATTTGTGCTAACATTTCTTAGGCAACAGATGACTCAACAATGATGTTCTTGTTGAGAGAGCGTAGATCAGAACACAACATGATCTCTGCATTTGTTTCCAAGCAATCACGATGCTTAAAACCCACTCTGAACATTCCACAAGAGCAATGATTTAAATCCTTACACATTTCATCCAGTAAAGCTTTCAGATCCATGTATACGCTCAAAGGCACATTCATAATGTTAGAAATGGGATTTCTGGTTGGCTAAGGCTTGCGCCAAAGCTAGGCAGAATTTGCACATGCTGGCTTTTTATATGAATTTAGATAATTATATATATATAATAAATATGTGTATTATTTGTTTACAGCCTTGATGAAGTCCCTGTTAGGGATGAAATGCATCGGCTGGGCTGCAGTTCAATTTTGACAAGAATAAAGAATGTTTGTTTTGAAATATCATCCCTTTCCTCCTGCACTATATTGACATCTACGAGAAGAAACTCAGTGTTTGAATGATCACTACATCAAACCAAATTTGGAATAAGACTTACTTGGATTCTGTTGTCCATTGCCTTGACCTGAAAGAAGAAGTTGCATGAGTGGAATAAGCATTTCGACTGACGTTGTATTGAGTTAATTTAAATTTAGATGACAATATTTTGGGAACTTTCGAAGCACTCCCTTTTTACGTATATTTATTTATTTAATTTTAAGGTTGCAGAGCAGTATAGCTATTAGAAAGTTAAATGTGATTTATCCTACGGAGAGAACGCCCGTGCGGCTGGGTTGAGCGGGTACTGCTCTTTTTGAATGTATACGTTTTAAAACATATTTATGGCCCACATACGTAAGGTCTCTCTTTCTAGTGTGCTTCATTTCCACTCAGCACCACTAGGTGTACGAGATATAAAGGCATTGGTCATCTTTTTTTCATTCAATCTTTGACTTCATACAGCTTCTAAGCCATTCTCACTTGCATCAACAATGACCTCACACGTTTTCCCAGGATAAACGGCTTCAGTGCATCACATTCCAAAATCAACCTTTTCACTTCTTCAAATGCACTTGTTTGTTACTCTGTCTAGCTAAACTTTTCTTCTTTCCTTTACAATTTTTTAATGGTTCGGCTACTATACTAAATTCAAAAACAAACCTAGCATAGTATTCGCTGAGTCCCGAAAAAGCAACGCAAAGTGTCCTTAGGTGTGGGGGTCGCTTTTATTGCTTTAAGCAAGACTACCTTAGGTTCAATGCCTTTGGCGAAAATGAGATGACCCAAATACTCAATCTCACTAACCCTGAACTTGCACATTTTCTTTATGTATGACCATACCATGTTCTTGAACACAGGACAACACTTTGCCCAAAATCACATCATGAGAATGTCGTCTTGGTAAGTCATCACACCAGTCATTCCTTCAAACAAACCATCCATATGTCTTTGAAAGACTCTAGCCGCCGCCGTCAACTCAAACAGTAATCTTAGATATTTGAATGTCCCAAAAGGTGTAATTAATGTAGTTAAAAGTTGTGATCTGTCATTCAATCCTATTTGATGGTAAGCAGTTTTCAGGTCAATGGTACTAAAAACACACGCATCTCATATTTGTGCTAACATTTCTTAGGCAACGGATGACTCAACAATGATGTTCTTGTTGAGAGAGCGTAGATCAGAGCACAACATGATCTCTGCATTTGTTTCCAAGCAATCACAATGCTTAAAACCCACTCTGAACATTCCACAAGAGCAATGATTTAAATCCTTACACATTTCATCCAGTAAAGCTTTCAGATCCATCTATACGCTCAAAGGCACATTCATAATGTTAGAAATGGGATTTCTGGTTGGCTAAGGCTTGCGCCAAAGCCAGGCAGAATTTGCACATGCTGGCTTTTTATATGAATTTAGATAATTATATATATATAATAAATATGTGTATTGTTTGTTTACAGCCTTTATGAAGTCCCTGTTAGGGATGAAATGCATCGGCTGGGCTGCAGTTCAATTTTGACAAGAATAAAGAATGTTTGCTTTGAAATATCATCCCTTTCCTCCTGCACTATATTGACATCTACGAGAAGAAACTCAATGTTTGAATGATCACTACATCAAACCAAATTTGGAATAAGACTTACTTGGATTCTGTTGTCCATAGCCTTGACCTGAAAGAAGAAGTTGCATGAGTGGAATAAGCATTTCGACTGACATTGTATTGAATTAATTTAAATTTAGATTACAATATTTTGGGAACTTTCGAAGCACTCCCTTTTTACGTATATTTATTCATTTAATTTTAAGGTTGCAGAGCAGTATAGCTATTAGAAAGTTAAGTGTGATTTATCCTATGGAGAGAACACCTGTGCGGCTGGGTTGAGCGGGTACTGCTCTTTTTGAATGTATACGTTTTAAAACATATTTATGGCCCACATACAGAGTGCCCACATACAGAGTAAGGTCTCTCTTTCTACAGTGCTGCATTTCAATTCAGCACCATTAGGGGTACGAGATATAAAGGCATTGGTCATCTTTTTTTCATTCAATCTTTGACTTCATACAGCTTCTAAGCCATTCTCACTTGCATCAACGATGACCTCACACGTTTTCCCAGGATAAACGGCTTCAGTGCATCACATTCCAAAATCAACCTTTTCACTTCTTCAAATGCACTTGTTTGTTAGTCTGTCTAGCTAAACTTTTCTTCTTTCCTTTACAATTTTTTAATGGTTCGGCTACTATACTAAATTCAAAAACAAACCTAGCATAGTATTCGCTGAGTCCCGAAAAAGGAACGCAAATTGTCCTTAGGTGTGAGGGCCGCTTTTATTGCTTTAAGCAAGACTACCTTCGGTTCAATGCCTTTGGCGAAAATGAGATGACCCAAATACTCAATCTCACTAACCCTGAACTTGCACATTTTCTTTATGTATGAGCATACCATGTTCTTGAACACAGGACAACACTTTGCCCAAAATCACATTATGAGAATGTCGTCTTGGTAAGTCATCACACCAGTCATTCCTTCAAACAAACCATTCATAAGTCTTTGAAAGACTCTAGCCGCCGCCGTCAACTCAAACAGTAATCTTAGATATTTGAATGTCCCAAAAGGTGTAATTAATGTAGTTAAAAGTTGTGATCTGTCATTCAATCCTATTTGATGGTAAGCAGTTTTCAGGTCAATGGTACTAAAAACACACGCATCTCATATTTGTGCTAACATTTCTTAGGCAACGCATGACTCAACAATGATGTTCTTGTTGAGAGAGCGTAGATCAGAACACAACATGATCTCTGCATTTGTTTCCAAGCAATCGCGATGCTTAAAACCCACTCTGAACATTCCACGAGAGCAATGATTTAAATCCTTACACATTTCATCCAGTAAAGCTTTCAGATCCATGTATACACTCAAAGGCACATTGATAATATTAGAAATGGGATTTCTGGTTGGCTAAGGCTTGCGCCAAAGCCAGGCAGAATTTGCACATGCTGGATTTTTATATGAATTTATATAATTATATTTATATAATAAATATGTGTATTACTTGTTTACAGCCTTGATGAAGTCCCTGTTAGGGATGAAATGCATTGGCTGGGCTGCAGTTCAATTTTGACAAGAATAAAGAATGTTTGTTTTGAAATATCATCCCTTTCCTCCTGCACTATATTGACATCTACGAGAAGAAACTCAATGTTTGAATGATCACTACATCAAACCAAATTTGGAATAAGACTTACTTGGATTCTGTTGTCCATTGCCTTGACCTGAAAGAAGAAGTTGCATGAGTGGAATAAGCATTTCGACTGACATTGTATTGAGTTAATTTAGATTACAATATTTTGGGAACTTTCGAAGCACTCCCTTTTTATGTATATTTATTCATTTAATTTTAAGGTTGCAGAGCAGTATAGCTATTAGAAAGATAAGTGTGATTTATCCTACGGAGAGAACGCCTGTGCGGCTGGGTTGAGCGGGTACTGCTCTTTTTGAATGTATACGTTTTAAAACATATTTATGGCCCACATACTGAGAAAGGTCTCTCTTTCTACAGTGCTTCATTTCAACTCAGCACCATTAGGGGTACGAGATATAAAGGCATTGGTCATCTTTTTTTCATTCAATCTTTGACTTCATACAGCTTCTAAGCCATTCTCACTTGCATCAACAATGACCTCACACGTTTTCCCAGGATAAACAGCTTCAGTGCATCACATTCCAAAATCAACCTTTTCACTTCTTCAAATGCACTTGTTTGTGACTCTGTCTAGCTAAACTTTTCTTCTTTCCTTTAAAATTTTTTAATGGTTCGGCTACTATACTAAATTCAAAAACAAACCTAGCATAGTATTCGCTGAGTCCCGAAAAACGAACGCAAAGTGCCCTTAGGTGTGGGGGTCGCTTTTATTGCTTTAAGCAAGACTACCTTATGTTCAATGCCTTTGGCGAAAATGAGATGACCCAAATACTCAATCTCACTAACCCTGAACTTGCACATTTTCTTTATGTATGACCATACCATGTTCTTGAACACAGGACAACACTTTGCCCAAAATCACATCATGAGAATGTCGTCTTGGTAAGTCATCGCACCAGTCATTCCTTCAAATAAACCATCTATAACTCTTTGAAAGACTCTAGCCGCCGCCGTCAACTCAAACAGTAATCTTAGATATTTGAATGTCCCAAAAGGTGTAATTAATGTAGTTAAAAGTTGTGATCTGTCATTCAATCCTATTTGATGGTAAGCAGTTTTCAGGTCAATGGTACTAAAAACACACGCATCTCATATTTGTGCTAACATTTCTTAGGCAACGGATGACTGAACAATGATGTTCTTGTTGAGAGAGCGTAGATCAGAACACAACATGATCTCTGCATTTGTTTCCAAGCAATCACGATGCTTAAAACCCACTCTGAACATTCCACAAGAGCAATGATTTAAATCCTTACACATTCCATCCAGTAAAGCTTTCAGATCCATGTATACGCTCAAAGGCACATTCATAATGTTAGAAATGGGATTTCTGGTTGGCTAAGGCTTGCGCCAAAGCCAGGCAGAATTTGCACATGCTGGCTTTTTATATGAATTTAGATAATTATATGTATATAATAAATATGTGTATTATTTGTTTACAGCCTTGATGAAGTACCTGTTAGGGATGAAATGCATCGGCTGGGTTGCAGTTCAATTTTGACAAGAATAAAGAATGTTTGCCTTGAAATATCATCCCTTTCCTCCTGCACTATATTGACATCTACGAGAAGAAACTCAATGTTTGAATGATCACTACATCAAACCAAATTTGGAATAAGACTTACTTGGATTCTGTTGTCCATTGCCTTGACCTGAAAGAAGAAGTTGCATGAGTGGAATAAGCATTTCGACTGACATTGTATTGAGTTAATTTAAATTTAGATTACAATATTTTGGCAACTTTCGAAGCACTCCCTTTTTACGTATATTTATTCATTTAATTTTAAGGTTGCAGACAGGTATAGCTATTAGAAAGTTATGTGTGATTTATCCGACGGAGAGAACACCTGTGCGGCTGGGTTGAGCGGGTACTGCTCTTTTTGAATGTGTACGTTTTAAAACATATTTATGGCCCACATACAGAGTATGGTCTCTCTTTCTACAGTGCTGCATTTCAACTCAGCACCATTAGGGGTACGAGATATAAAGGCATTGGTCATCTTTTTTTCATTCAATCTTTGACTTCATACAGCTTCTAAGCCATTCTCACTTGCATCAACGATGACCTCACACGTTTTCCCAGGATAAACGGCTTCAGTGCATCACATTCCAAAATCAACCATTTCACTTCTTCAAATGCACTTGTTTGTTACTCTGTCTAGCTAAACTTTTCTTCTTTCCTTTACAATTTTTTAATGGTTCGGCTACTATACTAAATTAAAAAACAAAGCTAGCATAGTATTCGCTGAGTCCCGAAAAAGGAACGCAAACTGTCCTTAGGTGTGGGGGCCGCTTTTATTGCTTTAAGCAAGACTACCTTAGGTTCAATGCCTTTGGCGAAAATGAGATGACCCAAATACTCAATCTCACTAACCCTGAACTTGCACATTTTCTTTATGTATGACCATACCATGTTCTTGAACACAGGACAACACTTTGCCCAAAATCACATTATGAGAATGTTTTCTTGGTAAGTCATCACAACAGTCATTCCTTCAAACAAACCATTCATAAGTCTTTGAAAGACTCTAGCCGCCGCCGTCAACTCAAACAGTAATCTTAGATATTTGAATGTCCCACAAGGTGTAATTAATGTAGTTAACCCCTTCAGCGCTGCGCGGATTCCCCCGCGGTGCTGAAGGGTTCGAGCGCGGGCGGGGCCATGACGGAACGGTTCCGTCATGAGCACAGCTCAACCGATGCTCATGACGGAACCGTTCCGTCATGAGCATGGAAGGGGTTAAAAGTTGTGATCTGTCATTCAATCCTATTTGATGGTAAGCAGTTTTCAGGTCAATGGTACTAAAAACACACGCATCTCATATTTGTGCTAACATTTCTTAGGCAATGGATGACTCAACAATGATGTTCTTGTTGAGAGCGCGTAGATCAGAACACAACATGATCTCTGCATTTGTTTCCAAGCAATCACGATGCTTGAAACCCACTCTGAACATTCCACAAGAGCAATGATTTAAATCCTTACACATTCCATCCAGTAAAGCTTTCAGATCCATGTATACGCTCAAAGGCACATTCATAATGTTAGAAATGGGATTTCTGGTTGGCTAAGGCTTGCGCCAAAGCCAGGCAGAATTTGCACATGCTGGCTTTTTATATGAATTTAGATAATTATATTTATATAATAAATATGTGTATTATTTGTTTACAGCCTTGATGAAGTCCCTGTTAGTGATGAAATGCATCGGCTGGGCTGCAGTTCAATTTTGACAAGAATAAAGAATATTTGCTTTGAAATATCATCCCTTTCCTCCTGCACTATATTGACATCTACGAGAAGAAACTCAATGTTTGAATGATCACTACATCAAACCAAATTTGGAAGAAGACTTACTTGGATTCTGTTGTCCATTGCCTTGACCTGAAAGAAGAAGTTGCATGAGTGGAATAAGCATTTCAACTGACATTGTATTGAGTTAATTTAAATTTAGATTACAATATTTTGGGAACTTTCGAAGCACTCCCTTTTTACGTATATTTATTCATTGAATTTTAAGGTTGCAGAGCAGTATAGCTATTAGAAAGTTAAGTGTGATTTATCCTACGGAGAGAACACCTGTGCGGCTGGGTTGAGCGGGTACTGCTCTTTTTGAATTTATACGTTTGAAAACATATTTATGGCCCACATACAGAGTAAGGTCTCTCTTTCTACAGTGCTGCATTTCAACTCAGCACCATTAGGGGTACGAGATATAAAGGCATTGGTCATCTTTTTTTCATTCAATCTTTGACTTCATACAGCTTCTAAGCCATTCTCACTTGCATCAACGATGACCTCACACGTTTTCCCAGGATAAACGGCTTCAGTGCATCACATTCCAAAATCAACCTTTTCACTTCTTCAAATGCACTTGTTTGTTACTCTGTCTAGCTAAACTTTTCTTCTTTCCTTTACAATTTTTTAATGGTTCGGCTACTATACTAAATTAAAAAACAAACCTAGCATAGTATTCGCTGAGTCCCGAAAAAGGAACGCAAACTGTCCTTAGGTGTGGGTGCCGCTTTTATTGCTTTAAGCAAGACTACCTTAGGTTCAATGCCTTTGGCGAAAATGAGAGGACCCAAATACTCAATCTCACTAACCCTGAACTTGCACATTTTCTTTATGTATGACCATACCATGTTCTTGAACACAGGACAACACTTCGCCCAAAATCACATTATGAGAATGTTTTCTTGGTAAGTCATCACAACAGTCATTCCTTCAAACAAACCATTCATAAGTCTTTGAAAGACTCTAGCCGCCGCCGTCAACTCAAACAGTAATCTTAGATATTTGAATGTCCCACAAGGTGTAATTAATGTAGTTAAAAGTTGTGATCTGTCATTCAATCCTATTTGATGGTAAGCAGTTTTCAGGTCAATGGTACTAAAAACACACGCATCTCATATTTGTGCTAACATTTCTTAGGCAACGCATGACTCAACAATGATGTTCTTGTTGAGAGAGCGTAGATCAGAACACAACATGATCTCTGCATTTGTTTCCAAGCAATCACGATGCTTAAAACCCACTCTGAACATTCCACAAGAGCAATGATTTAAATCCTTACACATTCCATCCAGTAAAGCTTTCAGATCCATGTATACGCTCAAAGGCACATTCATAATGTTAGAAATGGGATTTCTGGTTGGCTAAGGCTTGCGCCAAAGCCAGGCAGAATTTGCACATGCTGGCTTTTTATATGAATTTAGATAATTATATTTATATAATAAATATGTGTATTATTTGTTTACAGCCTTGATGAAGTCCCTGTTAGTGATGAAATGCATCGGCTGGGCTGCAGTTCAATTTTGACAAGAATAAAGAATATTTGCTTTGAAATATCATCCCTTTCCTCCTGCACTATATTGACATCTACGAGAAGAAACTCAATGTTTGAATGATCACTACATCAAACCAAATTTGGAATAAGACTTACTTGGATTCTGTTGTCCATTGCCTTGACCTGAAAGAAGAAGTTGCATGAGTGGAATAAGCATTTCAACTGACAATTTATTGAGTTAATTTAAATTTAGATTACAATATTTTGGAAACTTTCGAAGCACTCCCTTTTTACGTATATTTATTCATTGAATTTTAAGGTTGCAGAGCAGTATAGCTATTAGAAAGTTAAGTGTGATTTATCCTACGGAGAGAACACCTGTGCGGCTGGGTTGAGCGGGTACTGCTCTTTTTGAATGTATACGTTTGAAAACATATTTATGGCCCACATACACAGTAAGGTCTCTCTTTCTACAGTGCTGCATTTCAACTCAGCACCATTAGGGGTACGAGATATAAAGGCATTGGTCATCTTTTTTCATTTAATCTTTGACTTCATACAGCTTCTAAGCCATTCTCACTTGCATCAACGATGACCTCACACGTTTTCCCAGGATAAATGGCTTCAGTGCATCACATTCCAAAATCAACCTTTTCACTTCTTCAAATGCACTTGTTTGTGACTCTGTCTAGCTAAACTTTTCTTCTTTCCTTTACAATTTTTTAATGGTTCGGCTACTATACTAAATTCAAAAACAAACCTAGCATAGTATTCGCTGAGTCCCGAAAAACGAACGCAAAGTGCCCTTAGGTGTGGGGGTCGCTTTTATTGCTTTAAGCAAGACTACCTTATGTTCAATGCCTTTGGCGAAAATGAGATGACCCAAATACTCAATCTCACTAACCCTGAACTTGCACATTTTCTTTATGTATGACCATACCATGTTCTTGAACACAGGACAACACTTTGCCCAAAATCACATCATGAGAATGTCGTCTTGGTAAGTCATCGCACCAGTCATTCCTTCAAACAAACCATCTATAAGTCTTTGAAAGACTCTAGCCGCCGCCGTCAACTCAAACAGTAATCTTAGATATTTGAATGTCCCAAAAGGTGTAATTAATGTAGTTAAAAGTTGTGATCTGTCATTCAATCCTATTTGATGGTAAGCAGTTTTCAGGTCAATGGTACTAAAAACACACGCATCTCATATTTGTGCTAACATTTCTTAGGCAACGGATGACTCAACAATGATGTTCTTGTTGAGAGAGCGTAGATCAGAACACAACATGATCTCTGCATTTGTTTCCAAGCAATCACGATGCTTAAAACCCACTCTGAACATTCCACAAGAGCAATGATTTAAATCCTTACACATTCCATCCAGTAAAGCTTTCAGATCCATGTATACGCTCAAAGGCACATTCATAATGTTAGAAATGGGATTTCTGGTTGGCTAAGGCTTGCGCCAAAGCCAGGCAGAATTTGCACATGCTGGCTTTTTATATGAATTTAGATAATTATATGTATATAATAAATATGTGTATTATTTGTTTACAGCCTTGATGAAGTACCTGTTAGGGATGGAATGCATCGGCTGGGTTGCAGTTCAATTTTGAAAAGAATAAAGAATGTTTGCCTTGAAATATCATCCCTTTCCTCCTGCACTATATTGACATCTACGAGAAGAAACTCAATGTTTGAATGATCACTACATCAAACCAAATTTGGAATAAGACTTACTTGGATTCTGTTGTCCATTGCCTTGACCTGAAAGAAGAAGTTGCATGAGTGGAATAAGCATTTCGACTGACATTGTATTGAGTTAATTTAAATTTAGATTACAATATTTTGGCAACTTTCGAAGCACTCCCTTTTTACGTATATTTATTCATTTAATTTTAAGGTTGCAGACAGGTATAGCTATTAGAAAGTTATGTGTGATTTATCCGACGGAGAGAACACCTGTGCGGCTGGGTTGAGCGGGTACTGCTCTTTTTGAATGTGTACGTTTTAAAACATATTTATGGCCCACATACAGAGTATGGTCTCTCTTTCTACAGTGCTGCATTTCAACTCAGCACCATTAGGGGTACGAGATATAAAGGCATTGGTCATCTTTTTTTCATTCAATCTTTGACTTCATACAGCTTCTAAGCCATTCTCACTTGCATCAACGATGACCTCACACGTTTTCCCAGGATAAACGGCTTCAGTGCATCACATTCCAAAATCAACCATTTCACTTCTTCAAATGCACTTGTTTGTTACTCTGTCTAGCTAAACTTTTCTTCTTTCCTTTACAATTTTTTAATGGTTCGGCTACTATACTAAATTAAAAAACAAACCTAGCATAGTATTCGCTGAGTCCCGAAAAAGGAACGCAAACTGTCCATAGGTGTGGGGGCCGCTTTTATTGCTTTAAGCAAGACTACCTTAGGTTCAATGCCTTTGGCGAAAATGAGATGACCCAAATACTCAATCTCACTAACCCTGAACTTGCACATTTTCTTTATGTATGACCATACCATGTTCTTGAACACAGGACAACACTTTGCCCAAAATCACATTATGAGAATGTTTTCTTGGTAAGTCATCACAACAGTCATTCCTTCAAACAAACCATTCATAAGTCTTTGAAAGACTCTAGCCGCCGCCGTCAACTCAAACAGTAATCTTAGATATTTGAATGTCCCACAAGGTGTAATTAATGTAGTTAAAAGTTGTGATCTGTCATTCAATCCTATTTGATGGTAAGCAGTTTTCAGGTCAATGGTACTAAAAACACACGCATCTCATATTTGTGCTAACATTTCTTAGGCAATGGATGACTCAACAATGATGTTCTTGTTGAGAGCGCGTAGATCAGAACACAACATGATCTCTGCATTTGTTTCCAAGCAATCACGATGCTTGAAACCCACTCTGAACATTCCACAAGAGCAATGATTTAAATCCTTACACATTCCATCCAGTAAAGCTTTCAGATCCATGTATACGCTCAAAGGCACATTCATAATGTTAGAAATGGGATTTCTGGTTGGCTAAGGCTTGCGCCAAAGCCAGGCAGAATTTGCACATGCTGGCTTTTTATATGAATTTAGATAATTATATTTATATAATAAATATGTGTATTATTTGTTTACAGCCTTGATGAAGTCCCTGTTAGTGATGAAATGCATCGGCTGGGCTGCAGTTCAATTTTGACAAGAATAAAGAATATTTGCTTTGAAATATCATCCCTTTCCTCCTGCACTATATTGACATCTACGAGAAGAAACTCAATGTTTGAATGATCACTACATCAAACCAAATTTGGAAGAAGACTTACTTGGATTCTGTTGTCCATTGCCTTGACCTGAAAGAAGAAGTTGCATGAGTGGAATAAGCATTTCAACTGACAATTTATTGAGTTAATTTAAATTTAGATTACAATATTTTGGAAACTTTCGAAGCACTCCCTTTTTACGTATATTTATTTATTGAATTTTAAGGTTGCAGAGCAGTATAGCTATTAGAAAGTTAAGTGTGATTTATCCTACGGAGAGAACACCTGTGCGGCTGGGTTGAGCGGGTACTGCTCTTTTTGAATGTATACGTTTGAAAACATATTTATGGCCCACATACACAGTAAGGTCTCTCTTTCTACAGTGCTGCATTTCAACTCAGCACCATTAGGGGTACGAGATATAAAGGCATTGGTCATCTTTTTTCATTTAATCTTTGACTTCATACAGCTTCTAAGCCATTCTCACTTGCATCAACGATGACCTCACACGTTTTCCCAGGATAAACGGCTTCAGTGCATCACATTCCAAAATCAACCTTTTCACTTCTTCAAATGCACTTGTTTGTGACTCTGTCTAGCTAAACTTTTCTTCTTTCCTTTACAATTTTTTAATGGTTCGGCTACTATACTAAATTCAAAAACAAACCTAGCATAGTATTCGCTGAGTCCCGAAAAACGAACGCAAAGTGCCCTTAGGTTTGGGGGTCGCTTTTATTGCTTTAAGCAAGACTACCTTATGTTCAATGCCTTTGGCGAAAATGAGATGACCCAAATACTCAATCTCACTAACCCTGAACTTGCACATTTTCTTTATGTATGACCATACCATGTTCTTGAACACAGGACAACACTTCGCCCAAAATCACATTATGAGAATGTTTTCTTGGTAAGTCATCACAACAGTCATTCCTTCAAACAAACCATTCATAAGTCTTTGAAAGACTCTAGCCGCCGCCGTCAACTCAAACAGTAATCTTAGATATTTGAATGTCCCACAAGGTGTAATTAATGTAGTTAAAAGTTGTGATCTGTCATTCAATCCTATTTGATGGTAAGCAGTTTTCAGGTCAATGGTACTAAAAACACACGCATCTCATATTTGTGCTAACATTTCTTAGGCAACGCATGACTCAACAATGATGTTCTTGTTGAGAGAGCGTAGATCAGAACACAACATGAACTCTGCATTTGTTTCCAAGCAATCACGATGCTTAAAACCCACTCTGAACATTCCACAAGAGCAATGATTTAAATCCTTACACATTCCATCCAGTAAAGCTTTCAGATCCATGTATACGCTCAAAGGCACATTCATAATGTTAGAAATGGGATTTCTGGTTGGCTAAGGCTTGCGCCAAAGCCAGGCAGAATTTGCACATGCTGGCTTTTTATATGAATTTAGATAATTATATTTATATAATAAATATGTGTATTATTTTTTACAGCCTTGATGAAGTCCCTATTAGTGATGAAATGCATCGGCTGGGCTGCAGTTCAATTTTGACAAGAATAAAGAATATTTGCTTTGAAATATCATCCCTTTCCTCCTGCACTATATGGACATCTACGAGAAGAAACTCAATGTTTGAATGATCACTACATCAAACCAAATTTGGAATAAGACTTACTTGGATTCTGTTGTCCATTGCCTTGACCTGAAAGAAGAAGTTGCATGAGTGGAATAAGCATTTCAACTGACAATTTATTGAGTTAATTTAAATTTAGATTACAATATTTTGGGAACTTTCGAAGCACTCCCTTTTTACGTATATTTATTCATTGAATTTTAAGGTTGCAGAGCAGTAAAGCTATTAGAAAGTTAAGTGTGATTTATCCTACGGAGAGAACACCTGTGCGGCTGGGTTGAGCGGGTACTGCTCTTTTTGAATGTATACGTTTGAAAACATATTTATGGCCCACATACACAGTAAGGTCTCTCTTTCTACAGTGCTGCATTTCAACTCAGCACCATTAGGGGTACGAGTTATAAAGGCATTGGTCATCTTTTTTCATTTAATCTTTGACTTCATACAGCTTCTAAGCCATTCTCACTTGCATCAACGATGACCTCACACGTTTTCCCAGGATAAACGGCTTCAGTGCATCACATTCCAAAATCAACCATTTCACTTCTTCAAATGCACTTGTTTGTTACTCTGTCTAGCTAAACTTTTCTTCTTTCCTTTACAATTTTTTAATGGTTCGGCTACTATACTAAATTAAAAAACAAACCTAGCATAGTATTCGCTGAGTCCCGAAAAAGGAACGCAAACTGTCCTTAGGTGTGGGGGCCGCTTTTATTGCTTTAAGCAAGACTACCTTAGGTTCAATGCCTTTGGCGAAAATGAGATGACCCAAATACTCAATCTCACTAACCCTGAACTTGCACATTTTCTTTATGTATGACCATACCATGTTCTTGAACACAGGACAACACTTCGCCCAAAATCACATTATGAGAATGTTTTCTTGGTAAGTCATCACAACAGTCATTCCTTCAAACAAACCATTCATAAGTCTTTGAAAGACTCTAGCCGCCGCCGTCAACTCAAACAGTAATCTTAGATATTTGAATGTCCCACAAGGTGTAATTAATGTAGTTAAAAGTTGTGATCTGTCATTCAATCCTATTTGATGGTAAGCAGTTTTCAGGTCAATGGTACTAAAAACACACGCATCTCATATTTGTGCTAACATTTCTTAGGCAACGCATGACTCAACAATGATGTTCTTGTTGAGAGAGCGTAGATCAGAACACAACATGAACTCTGCATTTGTTTCCAAGCAATCACGATGCTTAAAACCCACTCTGAACATTCCACAAGAGCAATGATTTAAATCCTTACACATTCCATCCAGTAAAGCTTTCAGATCCATGTATACGCTCAAAGGCACATTCATAATGTTAGAAATGGGATTTCTGGTTGGCTAAGGCTTGCGCCAAAGCCAGGCAGAATTTGCACATGCTGGCTTTTTATATGAATTTAGATAATTATATTTATATAATAAAAATGTGTATTATTTGTTTACAGCCTTGATGAAGTCCCTGTTAGTGATGAAATGCATCGGCTGGGCTGCAGTTCAATTTTGACAAGAATAAAGAATATTTGCTTTGAAATATCATCCCTTTCCTCCTGCACTATATTGACATCTACGAGAAGAAACTCAATGTTTGAATGATCACTACATCAAACCAAATTTGGAATAAGACTTACTTGGATTCTGTTGTCCATTGCCTTGACCTGAAAGAAGAAGTTGCATGAGTGGAATAAGCATTTCAACTGACAATTTATTGAGTTAATTTAAATTTAGATTACAATATTTTGGGAACTTTCGAAGCACTCCCTTTTTACGTATATTTATTCATTGAATTTTAAGATTGCAGAGCAGTATAGCTATTAGAAAGTTAAGTGTGATTTATCCTACGGAGAGAACACCTGTGCGGCTGGGTTGAGCGGGTACTGCTCTTTTTGAATGTATACGTTTGAAAACATATTTATGGCCCACATACAGAGTAAGGTCTCTCTTTCTACAGTGCTGCATTTCAACTCAGCACCATTAGGGGTACGAGATATAAAGGCATTGGTCATCTTTTTTTCATTTAATCTTTGACTTCATACAGCTTCTAAGCCATTCTCACTTGCATCAACGATGACCTCACACGTTTTCCCAGGATAAACGGCTTCAGTGCATCACATTCCAAAATCAACCTTTTCACTTCTTCAAATGCACTTGTTTGTTACTCTGTCCAGCTAAACTTTTCTTCTTTCCTTTACAATTTTTTAATGGTTCGGCTACTATACTAAATTCAAAAACAAACCTAGCATAGTATTCGCTGAGTCCCGAAAAAGGAACGCAAACTGTCCTTAGGTGTGGGGGCCGCTTTTATTGCTTTAAGCAAGACTACCTTAGGTTCAATGCCTTTGGCGAAAATGAGATGACCCAAATACTCAATCTCACTAACCCTGAACTTGCACATTTTCTTTATGTATGACCATATCATGTTCTTGAACACAGGACAACACTTTGCCCAAAATCACATCATGAGAATGTCGTCTTGGTAAGTCATCACACCAGTCATTCCTTCAAACAAACCATTCATAAGTCTTTGAAAGACTCTAGCCGCCGCCGTCAACTCAAACAGGAATCTTAGATATTTGAATGTCCCAAAAGGTGTAATTAATGTAGTTAAAAGTTGTGATCTGTCATTCAATCCTATTTGATGGTAAGTAGTTTTCAGGTCAATGGTACTAAAAACACACGCATCTCATATTTGTGCTAACATTTCTGAGGCAACGGATGACTCAACAATGATGTTCTTGTTGAGAGAGCGTAGATCAGAACACAACATGATCTCTGCATTTGTTTCCAAGCAATCACGATGCTTAAAACCCACTCTGAACATTCCACAAGAGCAATGATTTAAATCCTTACACATTCCATCCAGTAAAGCTTTCAGATCCATGTATACGCTCAAAGGCACATTCATAATGTTAGAAATGGGATTTCTGGTTGGCTAAGGCTTGCGCCAAAGCCAGGCAGAATTTGCACATGCTGGCTTTTTATATGAATTTAGATAATTATATGTATATAATAAATATGTGTATTATTTGTTTACAGCCTTGATGAAGTCCCTGTTAGGGATGAAATGCATCGAATGGGTTGCAGTTCAATTTTGACAAGAATAAAGAATGTTTGCCTTGAAATATCATCCCTTTCTTCCTGCACTATATTGACATCTACGAGAAGAAACTCAATGTTTGAATGATCACTACATCAAACCAAATTTGGAATAAGACTTACTTGGATTCTGTTGTCCATTGCCTTGACCTGAAAGAAGAAGTTGCATGAGTGGAATAAGCATTTCGACTGTCATTGTATTGAGTTAATTTAAATTCAGATTACAATATTTTTGCAACTTTTGAAGCACTCCCTTTTTACGTATATTTATTCATTTAATTTTAAGGTTGCAGAGCAGTATAGCTATTAGAAAGTTAAGTGTGATTTATCCTACGGAGAGAACACCTGTACGGCTGGGTTGAGCGGGTACTGCTCTTTTTGAATGTATACGTTTGAAAACATATTTATGGCCCACATACAGAGTAAGGTCTCTCTTTCTACAGTGCTGCATTTCAACTCAGCACCATTAGGGGTACGAGATATAAAGGCATTGGTCATCTTTTTTTCATTTAATCTTTGACTTCATACAGCTTCTAAGCCATTCTCACTTGCATCAACAATGACCTCACACGTTTTCCCAGGATAAACGGCTTCAGTGCATCACATTCCAAAATCAACCTTTTCACTTCTTCAAATGCACTTCTTTGTTACTCTGTCTAGCTAAACTTTTCTTCTTTCCTTTACAATTTTTTAATGGTTCGGCTACTATACTAAATTCAAAAACAAACCTAGCATAGTATTCGCTGAGTCCCGAAAAAGGAACGCAAACTGTCCTTAGGTGTGGGGGCCGCTTTTATTGCTTTAAGCAAGACTACCTTAGGTTCAATGCCTTTGGCGAAAATGAGATGACCCAAATACTCAATCTCACTAACCCTGAACTTGCACATTTTCTTTATGTATGACCATACCATGTTCTTGAACACAGGGCAACACTTTGCCAAAAAATCACATCATGAGAATGTCGTCTTGGTAAGTCATCACACCAGTCATTCCTTCAAACAAACCATTCATAAGTCTTTGAAAGACTCTAGCCGCCGCCGTCAACTCAAACAGTAATCTTAGATATTTGAATGTCCCAAAAGGTGTAATTAATGTAGTTAAAAGTTGTGATCTGTCATTCAATCCTATTTGATGGTAAGCAGTTTTCAGGTCAATGGTACTAAAAACACACGCATCTCATATTTGTGCTAACATTTCTTAGGCAACGCATGACTCAACAATGATGTTCTTGTTGAGAGAACGTAGATCAGAACACAACATGATCTCTGCATTTGTTTCCAAGCAATCACAATGCGTAAAACCCACTCTGAACATTCCACAAGAGCAATGATTTAAATCCTTACACATTTCATCCAGTAAAGCTTTCAGATCCATGTATACGCTCAAAGGCACATTCATAATGATAGAAATGGGATTTCTGGTTGGCTAAGGCTTGCGCCAAAGCCAGGCAGAATTTGCACATGCTGGCTTTTTATATGAATTTAGATAATTATATTTATATAATAAATATGTGTATTATTTGTTTACAGCCTTGATGAAGTTCCTGTTAGGGATGAAATGCATCGGTTGGGCTGCAGTTCAATTTTGACAAGAATAAAGAATGTTTGCTTTGAAATATTATCTGTTTCCTCCTGCACTATATTGACATCTATGAGAAGAAACTCAATGTTTGAATGATCACTACATCAAACCAAATTTGGAATAAGACTTACTTGGATTCTGTTGTCCATTGCCTTGACCTGAAAGAAGAAGTTGCATGAGTGGAATAAGCATTTCGACTGACATTGTATTGAGTTAATTTAAATTAAGATTACAATATTTTAGGAACATTCGAAGCACTCCCCTTTTACGTATATTTATTCATTTAATTTTAAGGTTGCAGAGCAGTATAGCTATTAGAAAGTTGTTAGAATCCGGGGTCTCTGGTTGGCGCAGGTATGCACTTGCGACAAGCAGGGACCCTTTCCTCTAAGTCAGGGCAAAGGATTACTCGTGACAAATAACCCCTGCTCAACCTCTAGTTAACGTGGCGCGAGCAGTCAGGCTAAATCCCAGAGTACATAAGGTTAAGCATTTAAGGCGCCCCACAATAACCACCAACCCACCCCACAGAGACACAAGACTTGTATTTTGTAAAAATATAGCTCTTTATATAAAGTTCTTTAAGCAGGCTTTAAAAATACAGTTCTTTGCTTTCAGATGAGGTTCCAGTTACTTGCAGTTATCTTTAGGGAGTCCACAGTTCTTACAAGGGTTCACTTTCGGTGCAGACTGCACCTTCTGGGGGTCTGTGCGCCTCGCAGGGGCCTTGGTACGGGTTGTACCGGCGTTAGGACACTTTGCGCCGTTCCTCACGCTTCCCGCGTGAGCGGCGGTTATATCTTTACCGCGGTCCGGGCTGGACAGGCTCAGGGATGCGCCGTACGAGCTCGGAGCGGACCGCACCAAGACTCACACTTCCCGCTTGAATAGCCCAGTACGCGTCGTACAGGGGCGCAGGGAGGCTTACAGTACCTTGGTACTTAGGGGGCATTGTTCGTGGCGGCCTCAGAAGTCCGTAGAGGGGTGTCCCGCGTCGCGTTGTAGTCCCGCTCGGGCAGTGGACGACGATGCTTCGTGGGGCGCTTCCGGACGTCGCAGCCCACCTCGGGGGTCAGAAGCAGGAGGGGCCGCAAAAGGGTGATCTTTCAGCGCGCAGCGCTGTCGCGTCGACCAGGATCGGCGAACCAGGGCACCGGCGGTCCTTACAGTGATCTCCACGGCCAGGGGTCGCAGAGACTCGGTCGGCGTTTGGACGGCGATAGTCTCTTCTTTGCGTTGCGAGCTACGGCTCGAGGGGGCGGCTGTTTACTTTGTTTAGGCCAGGCAGGCAGGCCTACACGATGCTTACAGCCGTCCAGGCGGCAGGAGTCGCGTTGCTTAGTGAGATGGGGGGCACACAGGTTCTATGGGGTCAGCGTCAGTGATTCACCCACAGCAGCTTCCTTCTCCTCCAGGGAGGGGTAGCGCCCATTGTTCCTGGGGCGCAGATCAGGGGGCAAGTTCACAAGCAAGTCCTTGGAGATTGCTTTAAAGGCACAAGTTGAATTTCAAAGTCTTTCTCAGTCTTTTCCTCCTCTCCTTCCAGCAGCAAGGCACCCACCACAGGCCAGTCTCACAGGTCAGAGACAGTAGTCCTCCATGCAGCTTTCCCAGGTCCTTCTCTTCGGGCAGAGGTTCTTCTTGGCATAAACAGGACCTGATTTCTTAGGAGCAGGGCTCCTTCTTTTATAGCAAGTTTCTTTTGTTCTTTGTGGCCAGGGGGCCTGTGCCTGGCTCAGTCCAGTTCTGGAGCACATTGTTTTGGTGACTCTGCTCTTTCTTTTCAGTGGACAGGGCAGAGACATCAGCCGCTCCACAGGGGGCGGAGCCAGCATTGTGGTGGCAGAGCACAGGTCTATTCAGAGTCAGGGTGTACTCCTCCCACCCATCCTGGTGTAATCTCTCTACCCACCACCTGGCAGCCAGCCTGTCTCCTGGAATTCCCCAGCCCTGCCCCTCACTGAAACTAGGCAGCACACACACACACACACACACCAGAGGCGGACTGAAATGGCTAAGCAAGTAAATACTAACTTTCTAAAAGTAGTATTAACAAACACAGGATATTAAAATAAACTTTACTAAAAGAAGTATTTTATTACTCTGAGTTTAGGCATACTAAACTTTACTTCCTACCATGCTCTCTGAGTCCACTGGGATTATAGTGTGTAATAATTCCAGCAGCCCATTCTGGCCTATGGAGAGCAGGTAGCCTTCAATAGTGAAACACGAAAATGGCTGTAATTCACTATTAGGACATGCCACACACATCAGGGCATGTCCTACCTTATGCCTACAATGCACCCTGCCCTTGGGCCTACCAGAGGGGTGGCTAATATGTAGTTAAGGGAAGGTTTAGGCACTGGCAAGTGGGTGCACTTGCGCAGTCAGCGCGACAGTACCAGACTGCATGCGGGTTCTGCAATGGCAGACCCTAGACACATTTTGCTAGGCCGCTTCTGTGGGTGGCACAACCAGTGCTGCGAGCCCACCAGCACCATTCGTATTTACAAGCCCTGGCACTCTTGGTGCACTTTACTAGGGGCTGATAGTAAACCGAATAAGCCAAACACGGACACCAATTAATGTATAATGAATGAATGAATGAATCTGAGTTTTGTATAGCGCATAGTTACCCTAGGGCATCCCAGCGCTTGTCCAGGGCGACAACCATAAAAAGCAGACAGGTTCAGCAGCGTCAGGCAGGGAAAAGATACGTTTTAAGAAGTTTGCGGAACCGCAAAATACAAGTCTCTGAGCGCAAACTCAGAGGAAGTCTGTTCCACAAAATGGCTATATTAACCGAGAATCTTCGTCCACCAGCCCGAGCCCTTTTCACCCTGGGGACTTGAAGCAGATGTTTCTGGTCAGAACGCAAGGCCCTATTAGCCTTATAAAGCACAGCTAAATTCCCCAGGATAGGAGGTCCCTTCCCCTGAAGAATTTTATGCGCAGTGCAAAGAGCCTTGAATTTGACCCTTTCCCGCACCGGAAGCCAGTGCAGGGCCTTCAATGCAGGTTTAGCTGACTGCATCCTTGGTGTATTCATAAGCAGCCTTGCAGCAGCATTTTGAACCCGCTGGAGTTTATTAAATGTAGCTTCAGGGGCACCTAGAAAAATAGTATTGCTCTAATCTAATCTAGATACAACAAGCCCCTGAATGAGTAGCTTCCTAGATGTCCAAGGGAGCAGGGGGAGAACTTTACGGGCTGAACGGAGAAGACCGAAACATACTCCTGCCGTTTTGTTTCGCCTGGGTCCTGAAAAAAAGATCTTGTTCCAGCCAGATCCCCAGACTTTTGATCTCCTTTTTAGGACTCGGAAAAGCTCCCAGATAGCTAGGCCAGATAGTCGAAGGGAGAGAGGGAATTTTGTGTCCTAACAATATTAATTCGGTCTTTGAACCGTTCAACTTTAAAGCTGATTCACACATCCAAGTGTGGACTTTGGACATACAGGAGCGCAGCGAATCTGGGTTATCAACAAGTTGGGATAAGGCAACCACCAGCTGAGTGTCGTCAGCATAGCTGATGGTTTTAATGCCAAATGGGGCTACCACATCCTCCAGGGGGGCCATATAAACATTAAACAATGTGGGGCTGAGGGAAGAGCCCTGTGGCACACCACACTGGAGGGAGATAGACACCGACCGTTCACTGCCTTCCCAAACCTGGTACGTCCGTTCACAAAGAAATGACATAAGCCATTTCAGAGCCACACCTGCAACCCCTATATCTGACAGCCGTCGGATCAACACTTGATGGTTCACCGCGTCGAAGGCCGCACTAAGGTCCAGGAGGATCACAGCCACTGACCCTCCTGAATCCAGAATGCTCCTGGCTTCCTCAACGACTGCCAGAAGAGCGGTATCGGTGCCCTGACCTGGCCGGAATCCAGTTTGAGAGTCTCGCAACAGGCCATTGGACTCCAAAAAGTGTGACAGCTGACGTTTCACCAACCTTTCAGCGATCTTACCGAGTCCAGGAAGCAAGGAGATATGCCTGAAATTTGCCAAATCAGATGGATCTAGATTTGGCTTTTTCAGGAGAGCCTTTACCACTGCTCTCTTCCAGCTCGGTGGCACCAAGCCCTGGACAAAAGATGCATTAATGAGGTCCGTAACCGGAGCCGCAATAGTGGTTGCTACCTGTTTCAGGAATCTCATAGGGACTGGATCCCTAGGGGAACCACTTTTCAGAGAGCCCAATTGCTTAAGGACTTCATCCACTGAGACTAGCCCAAAGGTGTCCAAATGGACAAGAACTCCCCGAGACTGACTGCCCGTGTCTATTCTCTGGACATCCTGAGGCAAGGTACTTAGAATGTTCTCTATTTTCATATTGAAATAGTTCGCCAGCTCCTTGCATTTCTCACCAGGGCTGTCATGAGTTACCAGGGGCTCGGGAACTTTAAGAAGTTCCTTTACCACTCTAAAAGTCTCTCTAGAGGAGTTAGAGGAGCTTTTTATTCTCTCCTCAAAAAATTGAGCCTTAGCACAACGAAGAGCAGATTTATACACCCTGATTGCCGAGCGATACTCCTCTCGCCTAGCTTCCTCCCCTTCCTTTCTCCATGCCCTCTCCAACTTCTTGCATCCCTTCCTAAGGGATCTCAACTCAGGAGTGTACCATGGGGCAGAACCCATCCTCTTCTCCCTTTTTAGCACTCTCTTTTTAGGGAGAATGACATCAAGAGAGCTGGTCAACCACTGATTGAGGTTCGAGTCTGCGATTACCGGGTCCAAAACTGGAGAAGGACGCGTACCTTCAAGAGTAGTAATCCAGTTGTCCACGGATAGCCTAGACCAAGCGCTCTCCAAAGTATGAACCCTAGGGAGGGGGGTGGGCATTAGTTCCACTTGCCAAGTAAAAGGAACCAAGAAATGATCTGACCACGGGAGAGGATAAGGGGGCAAAGACCTAAGATGGGGCATATTAGAAAAAATGGGGTCCAGCAAATGGCCCCTATTGTGCGTAGTTCCGCGTTAATTAGACTCAGCTCATAGACTTTAAGATCACACTGCAGGTCTACCGCTATTAGATCCGCCGGATCATTAAAATGGAGATTAAAGTCTCCTAACGCCATAAAATTGGCTGTGGAAGAAGCCAAAAACGTGACTGTTTCCATCAGCGAACTGACGAAATTGCCCACACAACCTGGAGGGCGATAGACCAATAAACCTGACACCGACACCGTGGGTGAGATCCGCAGGGAGAACTGACAGCTCTCGCAATCAAGCACCCCACCGAGCTGAGCCCTACACACAAAAGTATCTCTATATATAATGGCAATGCCGCCCCCTCGCCCCGCAGGCCTGTCCAAATGGTATATTAGAAAGCCTGGGGGAAGGGCTCGAACTATATCAACCCCAGCACAAGATGTAATGCAAGTTTCCGTCAGAAACAGAATATCTAAATCAAGATCCTCTATAAGAAAATTAATTTCTAATGAATGGCTAGGGAGGGATCTACAATTCAGCAAAGCCATAAACAGGGCGTTCCTTCCCTTCGCTGACTGGATCGTCTGACAAATCCTACAGCCAGAGAAAAGTTTAGGACCTTTGTGGATGTACTTACAAGTTGTATCTTTCAGGGGGCGTAGTGACAAGATCTCCTCACGAGAGTATGTTATCCTTATTTCAGGCAATTTGGCCAGGGAACCTGGCCCTAAGCCCGTCTGGGCCCGGAAGGGCACAGACGGGCTGGACTCTGGCGTGACTCCGGCGGGGATCCGGCGTACCCGCTGCGCGTATCAGCTGCGCATCCGCATGACCTCCTTAAAAAGAGGTCAAGCGTCCTTGTGACGCTACACCGTCCAATCAGATGGCGCCGCCCGGCGTCCTTCACTCCCCCAATATGGCCGCCAAAGTACCGAGTGGCAGGGAAAGGACCCGCAAAAGCGCGGTGAATCAACGATTATTGTGCAGGTAAGTGGACAGCAGTATAAAAACAAGGGCAAAAATAAACACAAATAAAAATAAATACAAAACGGGGAAATTTAAAAAACGCCTCACAAATGGCAGAACAGCAGCAATAAGCGCCGCGCGCTCTGACCACTCTTATCAGGTCAGTCGGTCAACTGGCCATAGGGAGCACTTGCACTGTGGCACTGATTGGCAGTGGCACAGTGCCCTGAGCAGCTAATCACCAACAAAACATATGAGGCACAACAGCAAAAAGTGGAAGGGAGACTCACGTCAAGGTGCCAGGTCTAACACGTGTCCCCTCCAGCTGAAATGCGGGGGGAACTACCCTACCCCAGGGAGTTCCTCTTCACTAAGGCGGAAAAACCTGGACAGACCGTCAGCATTGGCGTGATCTGTGCCAGGGCGATGCTCCACCGTAAAGTCCATACCCTGTAGGGAGATGGACCACCTCAACAGTTTTGGGTTCTCACCCCTCATTTGCATCAACCATCTGAAGGGCCTGTGGTCGGTCTGAACCCGGAAGTGAGTCCCAAACAAGTAGGGCCTCAGCTTCTTCAGCGCCCAGACCACAGCAAATGCTTCTCGCTCGATCGCACTCCACCTTTGTTCCCTGGGAAGTAACCTCCTACTGATGAAGGCTACGGGTTGGTCCCAGCCCTCCTCAGTCATCTGTGAGAGAACAGCCCCTACACCATGCTCTGATGCGTCTGTCTGCACTAGGAATTCTTTGGAGAAGTCAGGAGCCAAGAGCACGGGCGCCGTGCACATGGCAGTCTTCAGGGTGTCAAAAGCTTTCTGACAGGTGTCAGTCCAGATCACTTTCCTGGGCTGCTTCTTCGAAGTCAGCTCTGTCAAGGGAGCAACAATGCTGCCATACCCCTTGACAAACCTCCTGTAGTACCCTGTGAGTCCTAAAAAGGCCCTCACCGCTGTCTGGGTCTTTGGGGGCTCCCAAGCCAGGATGGTTTCAATCTTGGGTTGGAGAGGCGCCACCTGGTCGCTTCCCACTTGGTGTCCCAAGTACACCACTGAACCCTGCCTGATATGACACTTGGTTGCCTTGATCGTGAGGCCTGCCTTGGGCAGTGCCATCAACACTTCCCAGAGGTGGCGCAGGTGTTCTTCCCATGTGCCACTGAACACTGCGATGTCATCCAGGTATGCGGTCAGCCCAGCCAACACCTGGTTGACCAACCTCTGGAAGGTGGCAGGGGCATTCTTCATCCCAAATGGCATAACCCGGAACTGGAAATGCCCATCTGGTGTGGAGAATGCTGACCTCTCTTTGGCCCCCATCAGTTAAGGCGATCTGCCAGTACCCAGATGTTAAATCAAACGTGCTGAGGTACCGTGCAGCCCCTAACCGATCGATGAGCTCATCAGCTCTGGGGATAGGGTGCGCGTCAGTCTTGGTTACTGAATTGAGCCCTCTGTAGTCCACACAGAACCGGAGTTCGGGTGTGGCTCCCGGCGTTGCAGCCTTTGGGACCAAGACCACTGGGCTGGCCCAAGGACTGCTGGAGGACTCAACCACCCCTAGAGCAAGCATCTTTGAGACCTCCTCTTTGATGCAGGCTCTGACCCTGTCAGTTAACTGGTAAGCCTTGTGCTTCACCGGCAAGCTGTCTCCTGTGTCCACATCATGGACACACCAATCTGTGACACCAGGAACCAGGGAGAACAGGTCAGGAAACTGCCCCAGCAGCTGGCGGCAGTCATCCTGTTGCTCAGGGGTCAGGGTGGGTGAGAGGCTAACTCCATCCACTGACCCGTCTCGCTCTGAGGCTCCCAGGAGGTCAGGAAGAGGCTCGGTCTCCTCTTCCGCCCCATCATCTGTGGCCAAAAGCATGCCCACTTCGGACCTCTCCAAGTGGGGCTTTAATCGATTGACATGCAGGATCCGCAAGGGGTTCCTGGGAGACTGCAAGTTCACCAAGTAGGTGACAGTACTCTTGCGCTCCACAATCTCAAAGGGTCCGGTCCACTTGTCTTTAAGTGCACACGGTTTCACGGGGGCCAGGACCCATACCTTTTGGCCAGGTTGAAGCTCCACCAGAGTGGCATTCTGGTCGTACCACCGCTTCATTTCCTCCTGGCTGGCTTCCAGATTTGCCTCAGCAAGTTGCCTGAAATGCCTAGTCTGGTTTCGGAAGGCCAGCATGTAACTATATACATTCTGGGGAGGTTTCCTGGGAGATTGCTCCCAGGCCTCCTTGACCAGACTAAGAGGTCCTCGTACTGGGTGGCCATACAGAAGCTCAAAGGGACTGAACCCCAGAGACTTCTGTGGCACCTCACGGTACGCAAAGAGAAGGCATGGAAAGAGGACGTCCCATTTACGCCTCATGGGATCCTCAAGACCCATAATCATGCCTTTTAGGGTTCGGTTGAATCTCTCAACCAACCTGTTTCCTTGGGGGTGGTAAGGGGTGGTGAACTTGTAGGTTACACCACACTCTTGCCAAAGGGATTTCATTTATTTGGATATGAAATTGGTACCTCTGTCCGACATCACCTCTAGAGGGAATCCTACTCGTGAGAAAATTCCCATCAGTGCCCGTCCCACCACGGGGGCCGTCACTGTCCTCAGAGGGATGGCTTCAGGGTACCGGGTGGCATGGTCCACCAAGACCAGGATTAACCTGTTGCCCATGGCTGTCTTGGGGTCCAGTGGCCCCACAATGTCATTCCCCACTCGCTGGAATGGGGTACTGACCACAGGGAAAGGTTGGAGTGGAGCCTTTTGCTTCCTTCCACTCTTACCACTTGCCTGGCAAGTCTGGCAGGTCCTACAATGAGCAGCTGAGCTCTTGTGCATTTGAGGACAATAAAAATGGGTGACAAGCCTCTCATAGGTCTTGTCCTGCCCCAAATGCCCTGCTAATGGCACATCGTGAGCCAGCCCCAGTAGGAAGGCTCTGAATTTCTGGGGTACCACCAGCGCACGGGCTGACCCAGGTTCAGCAACCTTAGGCTCTGAGTACAGGAGGTCATTCTCCCAGTAGATTAAGTGAGTACCGGACTGATCACCATTGACCTGGGCTGCAGCCTGCTGCCGCATACCCACTAGAGAGGGGCACTCTCTCTGCTCCCTGAAGAATTCCTCCCTGGAGGGGCCTCCTTCTTGCTGCCAATGGGTCAGCTCAGGCAGGTCCCCTAGTTCGGCTATCTGTTCCCCGGTAGGCTCCAGGGCATCCCCCTCAAGGTCTGCTTCCTCCTGGGCTGTGGGAAATTTAGGGGCCGGTTTCCCGCGCCTCCTGCGCCCTCTCCCTAAGGCCGGTTCCTGGGTCCCTCCCTCAGGCTCCAGGTTCTCTTGAACACCCCTACTGGCGGCCATTGACCGGGTGGTCACGCACGCCCAATCAGGTAAACCTACCATCCGCAGGTGAGCTGTCTTCTCCACCTTATCCCAAGGGGAGTTCTCCAAATCATTCCCTAGGAGACAGTCTACAGGCATGGCTTTTCTCACAGCAACTTGCAGAATACCAGAGACCCCCCCCACTCAAAGGGAACTTGAGCCATTGGACAATGACTCTCTGTGTTGTCAGCATTGACAACCCGACAATAGGCATGGGGTACAACCTGCTCTTGAGACACCAGGTGCTGCCGCACTGCAGTCACACTGGCGCCTGCATCTCTAAGAGCCTCTACCCTCCTCCCATTGACGGTCACCACTTGCCCATATTTTTTAGTGTTAGAGGGCAAGTCGGCGTTTGGGACCATTTCACTGTCTCCTAGCGAGACTAGGGCTAGCTGAATGGGGTCCCACCCACCTGGGACTTCTACCTCCTCCCCAAAGGCTACTGTAGCCATTTGCTTCGGTAGAGCACCAGTGGGTGCTGATTTCACTTACTGGCGACACTTGGGATCACTGGCAAAGTGACCCACCTCACCACATTTATAACATCGTGGGGGCCCCTTGGGAACAGATATAACTGTCGGGGCCCCTGGCGGCTTCGGGGGTGGGGGAGGCTGAGAACCTTTCTGCTGGTTCCCTTGGGTATTACTTTGGGGGCCTTTTGGGAACCCTTTCTGTTTTCCCCTGTCCCCCCCACTCTTCTGCTGGGGACCCTGCCCACCTTTGGCGGAATCTCTCACTTGACCCTTGTGGACCCTGGTGCTGACCCAGCGGTCCGCCTCCTCAGCAAGCTTCCTAGGGTTAGTCAGCTTGCTATCGATCAGGTGTTGGCGTAGCTCAGGAAAACAATTAAGGGACAAGTGCTCCCATGCAAATAAATCAAAGAGACCTTGAAAATCATTCGCTTTGCTACCCTTCACCCAGCCATCCAGTGCTCTGCAGAAAAAGGTTACATATTCCACATACGTACTCCCCACAATCTTGGTACACCCCCTGAACCTCTGTCTATACAATTCAGGAGTTAGCCCATACCTGGTCATTAAAGCTTCTTTCATGTGGGAGTAAGAGTTATAGTCATCAGAGGGCAAATCTAAGAGTGTGTCCTGCCCCTCACTGAGGAACCGCCCCCACAACCCCGCTCCCCAATCTCTCTCAGGGACCCGGTGGGAGGACATGGCTATCTCATAGGCCCGGAACCATTGCCCTATGTCATCATTCTTGGAATACTCTTTAACTACATCTTTTGGCATCTACACCCTTGACTCTACCTGCACCGGCGTTGCGCTGCCACCAGAGGGAGGGTTTCCCAAACCTTTGGCTTTCAGATCCAACTCCCTCATTCTCAGGTCGTACTCCATTCTTCTTTCTTCAAGAGCCATTTTCTTGCTCTCTAGCTCCAATTGGCCATTTAATTTCAGCTTTGTCAAAGTGATCTCTTGCTCCCTGGCGGCCTGTCTGTCTGCCAGCTCCTCTTGTGACAGGTCTCTGTCAAAACTGTGGACGCTCTCCGCTGGTTCCACTAACACAATCTCATCAGTTGCATTCCTTGATTCCATCCAGGCTTTCAGCGCCTTGTAGAGATCTATTGTGTTTCTGCATCCTACATGTGGAACTTTGAATTTCTTGCAAAAGTACTTGAGTTGATTTTTTGTGTAGTTGTCCAGTTGTGACTCATCCCATTCAATGTCTCCAGCCTCTGAGGCTTCAGACGCTGACTTCTCTATGCTGTTTGGGCCAGGCATGACTCCAAACACAAGGGATCTTCTTTCTTGGCAAGTAAAATTAAATTAAAAAGTTCTGTGGCTTAAGCTACTGGACTGTCCTCACTGTGCAATGGCTAGTAGTCACTGCGCAGACACCAAAAATGCAAATCCGTAAATCCCACCGCTGCCACCAATGTTAGAATCCGGGGTCTCTGGTTGGCGCAGGTATGCACTTGCGACAAGCAGGGACCCTTTCCTCTAAGTCAGGGCAAAGGATTACTCGTGACAAATAACCCCTGCTCACCCTCTAGGTAACGTGGCGCGAGCAGTCAGGCTAAATCCCAGAGTACACAAGGTTAAGCATTTAAGGCGCCCCACAATAACCACCAACCCAGCACACAGAGACACAAGACTTGTATTTTGTAAAAATAGAGCTCTTTATATAAAGTTCTTTAAGCAGGCTTTAAAAATACAGTTCTTTGCTTTCAGATGAGGTTCCAGTTACTTGCAGTTATCTTTAGGGAGTCCACAGTTCTTACAAGGGTTCACTTTCGGTGCAGACTGCACCTTCTGGGGGTCTGTGCGCCTCGCAGGGCCCTTGGTACGGGCTGTACTGGCGTTAGGACGCTTCGCGCCGTTCCTCACGCTTCCCGCGTGAGCAGCGGTTATATCTTTACCGCGGTCCGGGCCGGGCAGGCTCAGGGACGCGCCGTACGAGCTCAGAGCGAATGGCACCAAGACTCACACTTCCTGCTTGAATAGCGGAGCGGGAGGACGGCGCCGCACGGACCGTACACAGCCCAGTACGCATCGTACAGGGGCGCGGGGAGGCTTACAGTACCTTGGTTCTTTGGGGGCAATGTTCGTGGCGGCCTCAAAAGTCCGTAGAGGGGCGTCCCGCGTCGCGTTGTAGTCCCGCTCGGGCAGTGGGCGACAATGCTTCGTGGGGCGCTTCTGGACGTCGCAGCCCACCTCGGGGGTCAGAAGCAGAAGGGGCCGCTCGAGGGTGATCTTTCAGTGCGCAGCGCTATCGCGTCGACCAGGATCGGTGAACCAGGGCACCGGCGGTCCTTACAGTGATCTCCACGGCCAGGGGTCGCAGAGACTCGGCGCTTGGACGGCGATAGTCTCTTCTTTGCGCTGCGAGCTATGGCTCGAGGGGGCGGCTGTTTACTTTGTTTAGGCCAGTCTGGCAGGCCTTCATGATGCTTACAGCCGTCCAGGCGGCAGGAGTCGTGTTGCTTAGTGAGATGGGGGGCACACAGGTTCTCTAGGGTCAGCGTCAGTGATTCACCCACAGCAGCTTCCTTCTCTTCCAGGGAGGGGTAGCACCCACTGTTCCTGGGGCGCAGATCAGGGGGCAAGTTCACAAGCAAGCCCTTGGAGATTGTTTTAAAGGCACAAGTTGAATTTCAAAGTCTTCTCAGTCTTTTCCTCCTCTCCTTCCAGCAGCAAGGCACCCACCACAGGCCAGTCTCGCAGGTCAGAGACAGTAGTCCTCCATGCAGCTTTCCCAGGTCCTTCTCTTCAGGCAGAGCTTCTTCTTAGCATAAACAGGATCTGATTTCTTAGGAGCAGGGCAAGTTTCTTTTGTTCTTTGTGGCCAGGGGGCCTGTGCCTGGCTCAGTCCGGTTCTGGAGCACTTTGCTGTGGTGACTCTGCTCTTTCTTTTCAGTGGACAGGGCAGAGACATCAGCCGCTCCACAGCGGGTGGAGCCAGCATTGTGGTGGCAGAGCACAGGTCTATTCAGAGTCAAGGTGTACTCCTCCCACCCATCCTGGTGTAATCTCTCTACCCACCACCTGGCAGCCAGCCTGTCTCCTGGAATTCTCCAGCCCTGCCCCTCACTGAAACTAGGCAGCCACACACACAGCAGAGGCTGACTGAAATGGCTAAGTAAGTAAATACTAACTTTCTAAAAGTAGTATTTACAAACACAGGATATTAAAATAAACTTTACTAAAAGAAGTATTTTATTATTCTGAGTTCAGGCATACTAAACTTGACTTTCTACCATGCTCTCTGAGTCCGCTGGGATTATAGCGTGTAATAATTCCAGCAGCCCATTCTGGCCTATGGAGAGCAGGTAGCCTTCACGAAAATGGCTGTAATTCCCTATTAGGACATGCCACACACAACAGGGCATGTCCTACCTTATGCCTACAATGCACCCTGCCCTTGGGCCTACCAGAGGGGTGGCTAATATGTAGTTAAGGGAAGGTTTAGGGACTGGCAAGTGGGTGCACTTGCGCAGTCAGTGCGACAGTACCAGACTGCACGCCGGTTCTGCAATGGCAGACCCTAGACACATTTTGTTAGGCCGCTTCTGTGGGTGGCACAACCAGTGCTGCGAGCCCACCAGCAGCATTCGTATTTACAAGCCCTGGCACTCCTGGTGCACTTTACTAGGGGCTGATAGTAAACCATATAAGCCAAACATGGACACCAATTAATGTATACACTTTTCATAGGGAGCACTTGTACTGTGGCACTGATTGGCAGTGGCACAGTGCCCTGAGCAGCTAATCACCAACAAAACATATGAGGCACAACAGCAAAAAGTGGAAGGGAGACTCACGCCAAGGTGCCAGGTCTAACAAAAGTTAAGTGTGATTTATCCTACGGAGAGAACGCCTGTGCGGCTGGGTTGAGCGGGTACTGCTCTTTTTGAATGTATACGTTTTAAAACATATTTATGGCCCACATACAGAGTAAGGTCTCTCTTTCTACAGTGTTGCATTTCAACTCAGCACCATTAGGGGTACGAGATATAAAGGCATTGGTCATCTTTTTTACATTCAATCTTTGACTTCATACAGCTTCTAAGCCATTCTCACTTGCATCAACGATGACCTCACACGTTTTCCCAGGATAAACGGCTTCAGTGCATCATATTCCAAAATCAACCTTTTCACTTCTTCAAATGCACTTGTTTGTTACTCTGTCTAGCTAAACTTTTCTTCTTTCCTTTACAATTTTTTAATGGTTTGGCTACTATACTAAATTCAAAAACAAACCTAGCATAGTATTTGCTGAGTCCTGAAAAAGGAACGCAAACTGTCCTTAGGTGTGGGGGGCGCTTTTATTGCTTTAAGCAAGACTACCTTAGGTTCAATGCCTTTGGCGAAAATGAGATGACACAAATACTTAATCTCACTAACCCTGAACTTGCACACTTTCTTTATGCATGACCATACCATGTTCTTGAACACAGGACAACACTTTGCCCAAAATCACATCATGAGAATGTCGTCTTGGTAAGTCATCACACCAGTCATTCCTTCAAACAAACCATCCATAAGTCTTTGAAAGACTCTAGCCGCCGCCGTCAACTCAAACAGTAATCTTAGATATTTGAATGTCCCAAAAGGTGTAATTAATGTAGTTAAAAGTTGTGATCTGTCATTCAATCCTATTGGATGGTAAGCAGTTTTCAGGTCAATGGTACTAAAAACACACGCATCTCATATTTGTGCTAACATTTCTTAGGCAACGGATGACTCAACAATGATGTTCTTGTTGAGAGAGCGTAGATCAGAACACAACATGATCTCTGCATTTGTTTCCAAGCAATCACGATGCTTAAAACCCACTCTGAAGATTCCACAAGAGCAATGATTTAAATCCTTACACATTTCATCCAGTAAAGCTTTCAGATCCATGTATACGCTCAAAGGCACATTCATAATATTAGAAATGGGATTTCTGGTTGGCTAAGGCTTGCGCCAAAGCCAGGCAGAATTTGCACATGCTGGCTTTTTATATGAATTTAGATAATTATATTTATATAATAAATATGTGTATTATTTGTTTACAGCCTTGATGAAGTCCCTGTTAGTGATGAAATGCATCGGCTGGGCTGCAGTTCAATTTTGACAAGAATAAAGAATGTTTGCTTTGAAATATCATCCCTTTCCTCCTGCACTATATTGACATCTACGAGAAGAAACTCAATGTTTGAATGATCACTACATCAAACTAAATTTGGAATAAGACTTACTTGGATTCTGTTGTCCATTGCCTTGACCTGAAAGAAGAAGTTGCATGAGTGGAATAAGCATTTCGACTGATATTGTATTGAGTTAATTTAAATTTAGATTACAATATTTTTGGAACTTTCGAAGCACTCCCTTTTTACGTATATTTATTCATTTAATTTTAAGGTTGCAGAGCAGTATAGCTATTAGAAAGTTAAGTGTGATTTATCCTACGGAGAGAACGCCTGTGCGGCTGGGTTGAGCAGGTACTGCTCTTTTTGAATGTATACGTTTTAAAACATATTTATGGCCCACATACAGAGTAAGGTCTCTCTTTCTACAGTGCTGCATTTCAACTCAGCACCATTAGGGGTACGAGATATAAAGGCATTGGTCATCTTTTTGTCATCCAATCTTTGACTTCATACAGCTTCTAATCCCTTCTCACTTGCATCAACAATGACCTCACACGTTTTCTCAGGATAAACGGCTTCAGTGCATCACATTCCAAAATCAACCTTTTCACTTCTTCAAATGCACTTGTTTGTTACTCTGTCTAGCTAAAATTTTCTTCTTTCCTTTACAATTTTTTAATGGTTCGGCTACTATACTAAATTCAAAAGCAAACCTAGCATAGTATTCGCTGAGTCCCGAAAAAGGAACGCAAACTGTCCTTAGGTGTGGGGGACGCTTTTATTGCTTTAAGCAAGATTACCTTAGGTTCAATGCCTTTGGCGAAAATGAGATGACCCAAATACTCAATCTCACTAACCCTGAACTTCCACATTTTCTTTATGTATGACCATACCATGTTCTTGAACACAGGACAACACTTTGCCCAAAATCACATCATGAGAATGTCGTCTTGGTAAGTCATCACACCAGTCATTCCTTCAAAGAAACCATCCATAAGTCTTTGAAAGACTCTAGCCACCGCCGTCAACTCAAACAGTAATCTTAGATATTTGAATGTCCCAAAAGGTGTAATTAATGTAGTTAAAATTTGTGATCTGTCATTCAATCCTATTTGATGGTAAGCAGTTTTCACGTCAATGGTACTAAAAACACACGCATCTCATATTTGTACTAACATTTCTTAGGCAACGGATGACTCAACAATGATGTTCTTGTTGAGAGAGCGTAGATCAGAACACAACATGATCTCTGCATTTGTTTCCATGCAATCACAATGCTTAAAACCCACTCTGAACATTCCACAAGAGCAATGATTTAAATCCTTACACATTTCATCCAGTAAAGCTTTCAGATCCATGTATAGGCTCAAAGGCACATTCATAATTTTTGAAATGGGATTTCTGGTTGGCTAAGGCTTGCGCCAAAGCCAGGCAACAACCACCACTCTAGTCAGGGCAAGGAAGTTACACGCCAAAGATAACCCCTGCTCACCCCCTTGGTAGCTTGGCACGAGCAGTCGGGCTTATCCCGGAGGCAATGTGTAAAGCATTTGCGCACGCACACAGCAACAACATCCTAGGCCCACCACAAAAGAAACTCCATACAAGGTTATATATAAAAATAGCCTTTGTATTATATAATATGTATTAGATAATAATCACATAATTTACACTGTGCCAACTGGCACTAGGCAGAATTTACAGGGGACTATTTACAGGGCCAATGGACCACCGTCAGAATCATCACAAATCACCAATTGTAAATGTAGAACAAATAATAAATGTAGCGAACAACCAGTAACTACTGGTAACGTTAGGAACTTAGCATGAGATCCTGCAATGCAAATCAGTGGATGCATAAATCACTTTGCGCATAAACCTCCTTAGGCATAAAACTATATTAGGCCCAAACCTCCCTAACATCACACATTACGCAATGGGCATTACAGTAGGCATCCCAAGTGTAAGCACTTTGGGAAATAAATTGACATAAGAAAGACAGTGTGCCCCAATCGGGGGCACAACGCACTGAATCTAGCCCCAGGCCAACTGGCCTCGCACAGGGGCTGAAACGCCCAATGTCCAGAATGTCTGGGCTGGCTGCTCCTGCAGCAAAGCAAGAGCGTGCAGGGCCACAATCCTAAATGTTGCAGCTGCCCACTAAGTGCTGGGCAGCTGGGACAATGAGCCTGGGCACCAGCGTACCTCCTGAGCCCCTGTCTGGAACTCGAAATGAAAAATGCTCCCAAGAAATATGGGGCCGGCACTGCGGTGCCCCTGAACCCCACTGGGGCTTTGGAAACAAAATTGGTCCCCACGTTGGAGCACATGAGCTCTTAAAACAGATATGCCCCCACAAGAACAGAAACTGGCCCTCACGAATTGTGGAGCACTCCAAAGCTGCTCAACAACGTGGGAGCGGCCCGCTGCCAGATGGGGCCGCTCTGACTCTGCCTCCCCCAACCACAGAAATTCGTGAGCTCCACTCACCGGCAGCACTTGCCCGCTTTCTCCCCTGCCGTTAACACTTCTCTCGTGGCGGGGGCTGGGGCAGACACGGCGCTTCTGCCTTCTCTCTCGGTCGCACCGCGGCAGCCCTGCTCCGGCCGGACTCCGCTTCTGCCAGGAGGCCCTGCCTTCGTTGGTCACCGTCCAGTGCGGGGTGGGCTCCCGCCTGGACTCCTCTGTTGGCTAGTTTCTCCTAGATGCACTGGAGCGCGGGGTGGGCTTCCGTCAGCTTCCGAGTCCGTCCTTGGGTACAGGAGCGTGGGTTAGGCTCCCGTCCGCTTCCTGCTTCTTGCCCCGCCCACAACCCGGCCGATCGGCCTGGCTTCCGGGTCACCGGGTCGCGGCGGTGAAACGGGCAAGTGAGGGGTAGGCTCCCTCATAATTAGGATTAATAAGCAGGATGGGCACCCGCTCGGCAAAATAAGCACAGAGGCAGCCGTAACGCGGGGTGGGCACCCGCTCAGTCAAATACGCACAGAAGACAGCCGAGACTCGGGGTGGGCACCCGCTATGCTGGCAATAACGCAGGCGGATCCCTCTTCACGATGGGCAACTCAGCGCTGCGGAGCATGCATGCTCCTCTTCACTTTGGCAATCTGGCGCTCACAAGGATAAAAGTCCAGCGCTCTGACAAATAAGTAAGACGCTCTTTTCCATAAGCAAAGTGGTTCTCAAAATAAAAGCTAAGCGCTAGAGTCCAAAGTCCAGGGAGGAACAAGTGGAGTGCTTCTCCCAATAAAAAGGCAAAGTTCAGGGAAAGTCTTCAGGATGCAGGGGGGCAAAGGCTGGGCCCATGGGCCAGCTCACAGGGCCCTCCAGCAGGGAGTCAGTCCACAGTGGCGGTATCTCCTGGCGCCCAGCAGCAGCAAGCCCCCCTCAAGTTAGGAACACAGAGAGAGAACATTTTCATGGGGTCACAGCCCCTTCTTTTATACACAGATTTCCTTTGTCACCAAGGTGCAGGGCAAGGAAAAAACCAGATGCAACTGGTTCTGGAGCACTTTGTTTTGCTCAGCCCCTCTCCCTATTCACAGGACAGGCTAGGGACATCAGACACACCACAGCGGAGCCAGCATTGTGGAGGGAAGGCACAGCCCTATTCTGGTCCCAGGTGCAACTCCTCCCTCCCATCTAGCTGCTGATCTCCCTATTCACCACTGGGCTGTCTCATGCTGGCTCCTTGAATTCACCACACCCTCCAGCACCTGTCAATCACAAGCCAGACATGCACCCCACATCAGACAGGCAGACACACAGCACACAGAAGTGCCAACTTCTAGAAGTGGCACTTCTCCTATAGTTATAATAAATCCGCGCACATCATTGCGCAGCATTTATTCTCCCGAGTTCGCACATACTAAACTTGACCCTGCACTCCTCTCACATCAGGAATTACCATGGACACAAATATCCCCCATGCATTCCTATGGGAGGGCAGGCCAGTGTCACTAAATGTAACACAGAGCGCACGCACTTTACACGGGGACACCGTGTTAAAGTGCCTAGGGGTCTAAAACCACTAACACTACATAGGGAAAAGACTAGGATAATTGCAAAAAGTTTAGGGGTGAACCTACCAGGTTGTCATGCAAGAAACCTTTCACACACCCTATTTCATCCTTAAAAACCCTGTCATTCCTTCTCAATAAAACCTCAAAATTCTCCACAATGCAAGTATTAACATTCAACAGTGAAGCACTGTAAGACCCCAATTCTTGCAAGTCCTCTTCCACCCAATCAGGATCCAATTGAACAGGGGCACAAGAACCAGGCTTAAAAATAAACCCCAACATGGCCTGATCAATCCAGCCAAACACATCCTCCCACAGTCACATCAATTGTGGTGAGAATCTTCCTTCTCTTAAGTGACAAATTATCCTCAAACCATCCTAACATTTGAATTTCAAATTCCAAAAAGGCTTTGGGTGAAATATCACATTCAAACAATTGTTTTTCTTTCCAGTTCTCCTCAAAAGTGGTTTGGGCCACAATAGTAATAGGAGAGCCTGAATAAGCCATTACAGGAATTTGGACATAATGTAAGAATAATATCCTTAAATCTAACCTGACAATCATTCATTAACTCTACTTCATCTAAATGTACGGTGGAGACATTTGTATTTTTTACTACTCCCACTTTTCTACTTTTGAAATACAACCATTTGCAATGCAATATGTCTCGCATTTACAAGAGTTTAAGCTATTGTCATTTACAATGGCAATAGTTCAAACTCTTGTAAATGCGAGACATATTTCATATCAAAGAAGCTGCCGCCATTGCCCGGGGCTGCTTGAAAGTGAAAGCGGGCATGGCAAGGAAAGCACGTAGGGGCATATTATCAAGAAAGGCGATAAAATTATCGCCGCTTTAGCAGCAGAAAACTGCAGCTAAAACGGCGATAATGGGCTTGATAATATGCTCTATGGAATTCCAATTGAAGCCCATGTTAGATGTGAAGGACGTCTAACATGGGCTTCTATTGGAATTCTCTATTTAAAATGATGGCACTCCCGGAATTCCTGTACGTGCTACAAAATACACCATACCAGTACAAGACTACAACTTACGGGCAATAGATGACACGATCAGAAATCTACTTTGGGATTGGAAACCCCCTAGAATAGCCACACAAAAACTCGTGTGGGGTGGTACGGTGGTGGAATATCGCTACCCAATAGCTGAGCTCATTGCTGGGTGGCCCAGTTGGCAGTAGTCAATCAATGGGTCCACTGCCCACATGATGAACCTTCATAGAGCATATTATCAAGCCCATTATCGACGTTTTAGCGGCAGTTTTCTGCCGCTAAAGCGGCGATAATTTTATCGCCTGTCTTGATAATATGCCCCTTTGTTTGCGTGGACAGAAGGTACAGTTCTGAATCATCTCATTAGGCTGTTTGCTGAACTGTTTTTCCAGCAGTGCCACTGCTTCGTGGAAGTCATCCACTGAACATCCTCATCCTCTGTTGAGACAAGTTCCTGCAGATTATCAAACATTTCCTGAGCAGCATCACCTAAACAACTCAGCAAAATTGCTTTTTTCATTTCTGGATAAAACATTCTGGCATCAATGGCTAAAAGATAATTCTCAAAATGTCTGTATCATGCACGTCATTGAATCAGTGGCTGGTTTGCAGATTGTGACAAGCATTGGAAAATGCATTCGGTTTCGCCTATGGTGTTAATAGTAAGCTGTTTGTGCAGGCGAAATCTAATAACAAAGGGGCATATCATCAAGGGCAATATCGCCGCTTTAGCGGCACTTTTTGCCGCTAAAGCGGCGATATTTTTATCGCCCTATCAGCAAGCAGTCGCTAACAGCTGTTAGCGACAGTTTACTGGGAATAGCGCTCCTTGTCAGCACGCCTCCGATCGCATCGCTAAGGACAAGACTCCCTTGGGAAAATATCGCTAACCCAGCTTCGTCATAGTGACAAGGACGGTTAGCGATATTTAAAATCACGTTAAGTCTGTTAAATTCCTGACTAAGGCATACCGAACATGGGGGGTGGATTCTGTGGCTAAGACCACAGGCCCTATCATCTAGGATATCGCCGTTTTCCACCATGGAAAACGGCAATATCCACACTATCTCTGGAAATGTAATCGCCTCGGCGATGCGCGTTGTTGATAACACGCTAACAGGGCGATAAATTCCAGAGATAGCCGGAGATAAATATGCAAGCGCTAAGCGCGCTTTACGATATTTATCGGCAGACCTTGATAATATGCCCCAAAGATATGTGACTTGATATCCTAGTTGACAACCGGCACTCGGTTCAGCCCCTGAGCAACATAAACCTGAGGAGAAAATGCAAGAGCAATTTTTATATTCACTTAATAAAATATCCAATAGGTGGCAGTGTTGTCCAGTTTTTAGGTCTCGCCTGAGACAGCGCTTTAGCGCTGCTCTGGCGAGACTTATAGTAAGCGAGTTTTGGAAGTGCAAACAGTGCTTTTCAGGCCGCCAACTACAGTGCATGTGCTCCGGGCACGCGCACCATTTGGCAGCCTGAAAAGCACTGCCTGATCACTTCCTTTGATGTCCTCAGGGAGCCACACGGCCACGGAGGACATCAAAGTGCACACCATTTGCACTGTGCCCGCCCCCACTCCCTCCTCGTAAACTTCAGTGCGCGCTTGTCATTTTTACACTTTAGCACTCGTGCTTTTGTGGCATTTGAACAGCAGCGTGTTTCCCCTTATGATTTTGTGGCTGCTAAAAAACATTGTGCTTCTCCTTTATAGTTAAATACCTATTTACGTCGGAAAAGGGCAAGTTAGCTTGTGTGCACGTTTAAAAGTTTTACCCACCTCCTCCCTCCCGTCTATGCCTGCTCCGTCCACAAATCACTCCCAGTCCCTCCCCCGTCACTACTGTTAAAACCACCCTTTGGCCTTTGATGTCCGCAATTCATTGTCATCGGTGTTTCTAACTGGCCTCCCCCCAGGATCGGCTCAGAGTCTCTGTGCAATCGATTCCATATTTTCCATGCTTGTATTTTCCGCAGTGTTGTTTGCTGTTGTTTCGACTAATGTTCACACATTCACCTACATCTGTTTTTTCTTGAGAGAGTGATTCTCTGTTTCTTTTACCCCTCTTTTAGCTGTTTGATTGACTTCTCACCTGTACATTAGCTTGGCAGCGGTGCATATATGGTGGCCATTCCACTAGGACTAATTGCAGAATACAAGGGATATATTGTTCCTGCAGTACATTTTGCTCAGCTGCTGATTAGTGGGAAGCCTTCCAATTGGACATTGGCTCATAATATATTTTTTCCCTTTTCACACAAATATTTTCCTACGATACGAACTGAAACTTTCTATACTATGAATTAGGTTAAGAAGAATGCACTTTAACACCTACAGCAACACTGATTACTTGTTTAACTTCACACTATTATTCAGCGTGGCGCCTATTTTCTAAGCGCCGTGCTTTCAACTTTTAAGCTCCATCTCCCCGTAGGCAGCCCTCCCTCCCACCACCAAACACAGGCTGCCTATGGAACTCTCCTCCCACCCCTGCTGCCAGGTTGAGGAGTTCATCGGTCGCCCGGTGTAGACTCTTCCGCTATGTTTTGCTTGCAGCTTGGACGCTTTGCATTTCTCCGTAGGGTGCCCTCCCACCACTTCGCACCTCCCTCCCACCTCCCCCGCTCAGCCGGACTCAGCCTCTCCCGGGATCACCTCTTGCTGCAAGAGCCATGGTGATCAGCTGCTGAGCTGATATTGTCTGATATTTTTCTTTATATAGCTGTAAAGAGGTGATTATGCAGCCAGGTATCGCTTTTTTGCACTTCTATGGCGATAATACCTGCAGTATATGGTATGGTACTTAGGGTAACCAGATAACACATAGCTGTTACCATAATAGGGGATATAGAAACTACAACTGCAGTGACTCAACTGCATGAATTCGAAATAAGTCTCTGGGAAGGAAGAAAGGCACATTATGTGCATGTTTTGACCTCCTAGTTCTTTTGAAAGATGCAAGCAGGCCTTGCACACGTCTGCAAGTAAAACTTTTTTTTCACGTTTCATTGACTCTCTAAGAAGGTTGCCTAGTGTTGTCTTCACAAAAGAGAATTGCATTTTCCTTGTCTCACTGACATGAAGCGGCTTAGCAGGAATGCCAGAGTTTAGATGCACCCGATTTTAAGTTGAGGTACCTAGGTCCGTGCCTCTTAAAAAAACCTTTGCTTTGATTTTTTCAATCAATGTAGGTTTTGCCAGCTTGGATTTATGTGTGAAAAATGATTGTAAGCCTAGATTAACATGAAGTGCCTAATTAGTAATATATATCAGCACTTTACTGTGAAGTGGGCTCGCTGTTTGAGAGTAAGGGGAGGTGAAATTGCAGTGTCTTCCCATACAAACAACGCGTGTGAAATTCACTTGCAGGTGCACATAGTTTGTCATTGTATGTTCACTTCCTTTGATGTCTGAGAACTAACTAGTGGCTGCGGTCAAGCAATAGTGCTCATCAGTCTGAAGCATAACAAAATATACAAAATTCCAGCTATCACCTAAATGTTGCTTCCAGAAAACATTGTGAATATAGTAGGTGTTCAAAAATGAAACAAACCACTATTCTTACTGAAAGAATAATTTATTGTTAACGAATGTTTTTCTTCTGTCAGTGAAGAAAGTGGTACAACTGTATCTTTACTCTGTGAATTTTTACAGCCCTATCTTTGGGAGAAGCACTTAATACATTTTTATATGGTTGCAATAGCACACATTACAGGACAATGTGCACTACATAATTAAGCATATGTCATCAAACGACATCATGATTCCAAAATGACCACTGCATCTCAGTATTTTGCTGTGCACCGTTTTTAAACTGTAGTTTACTTCATATTATTGTCTAGTGAGTGTAGGTGTGCGGTGTACAGCTTCCTTACACAGGAGTAATGAGGCAGGTGGCAGGGACATACAAACAGCCTTCTTTATTTTGTAAGCTTCAGTCATAAAGGAAACAGATATGTCCAGCTCCTCTGCCACAGCAACTCCTGCACAGAATGCTGGACAGTGGAACCTCACTGTGTCACCATCTACCACCCTCTACATTCTATGTACGCTCTTATAATGCACATCTCTGTGTCAGTCTTTCTTTTCCACAGCTACAATGCTCAATTAGCAAGTGTTAGCTGGGAACAGACAATAGGCGCCACTGTGGCACAAGGCCGACAGAGCCATCCTCTTTGAGTAACCCCTCCTTTCTCCGATAACAGCGCTTGCATCCTGCTTCTCCAGGACTCCAGCCTCTCTGCTGGAAACAGACAGCAGGCGCCACTGGGGCGCAACATAGACAAAGCCATCCTGATTGACGAATGATTTAGGATTAAGACGTATTTAAAAGAAAACAAACACAGAGAGCAAAAGCAACACACAGACATCCGCCTTAATTGATGTTTCCCCTCTAAGGGACTTAATTTATGCCAAACTCACATTTTTCTGATCCACCAAAAACCTGTACTTTTTTAACGGATTCTATCTTGCACAGTATTGTTAACATAAAACATATTTTATCCTAAAGGTGTTTGATTATTTTACGTATTTCACACATTTTAAGTTAGAATCGGGAACACAGCCCAATGTACAGAATGTTTCTATAAGGAAACTGTCATTTCCATTTTGCAGCTTCATCCCGTCACTCACTTACAACAGCACACACTCCACTACCTTATTGTCTCTTCCCTTCTCTCACTCTTCCTTCTCTAATTCTCGGTATGCTGACATAACTTTAATCTAATACTATTTTGGAGCCTTTCTTTCTCTCTCACCCCTTTATCTGCTTTGCTTTCAAAACACTAAATTCACTTTCATTCCACTGATTTCTCTCTGTTACCTACGCTGCTTTTTTCTGTACATAGCGTTTCATATATTGCTCATGTCGCTGCTGCAGTCAAACAGATAACATAACACATACTTTGACATACTCACTCACATACATTCACAGACTTTTACATGCACCTTACCAATAACATCAGAGTGCTCCATGACACCCCTGGCTTCACATGCACCATATCAATCACATCAGAATGAACCAAAGGGTTGCAAAGTGACACGCATCACTTTCTGCGGATGCAATCCGCCTTATGGGGAGGAATGCAAAGGGTCCGCTCCCCCGCCTGGAATATGCCCACCCGCCCCCAAGCGCGCGCCCCATGCTCCGCCGGGCTTGTATTTTTTTCCTTATTTTCTAAAACTTTAACCGCAAGGCATGCGCAATTAACTCACTCTCACTGAGTCACTCTATCACTAATTAACTCACTCAGTGAGTCACTATCTCACTAATTGACTCACTCTCACTAATTGCCTCTCTCTCACAGACTCACTCTCACAAACTCACTCACTCTCTCACTATTTGACTCACTCACACTGGCTCACTCTCACTGACTCACTCACTATTTGACTCACTCTCAATGACTCACTAATTGACTCACTCTCACTGACTCTCTCCCTTAATAATTGACTCACTCTCACTGGCTCACTTGCTCACAAATTTACTCACTCGCACTGAGTCACTCTCACTAATTGACTCACTCTCACTGACACTCTCTCTCTCATTACTCACTCTCAATAACTCACTGTCACTAATTGACTCACTCTCAATGACTCACTCGCTGATTGACTCAGTCACTGAGTCACTCTCTCACTAATTGACTCACTCTCACTGACTCACTCTCTCATGACTCACTCTCACTGACTCAATCTCACTCGTTGACTCACTCTCACTAACTCACTCAGTCACTAATTGACTCACTCTCAATGACTCACTAATTGACTCACTCCCACTGACTCACTCTCTCTCTCATGCCTCACTCTCACTGACTCACTCTCACTAATTGACTCACTCTCACTGACTCACTCACTAATTGACTCACTCTCACTGGATCAGTCTCACTCACTTACTCTCACGGACTCACTCATTGACTCACTCTCACTGACACACTCTCACTGACACTCTCACTAATTGCCTCACTCTCACTGACACACTCACTAATTGACTCACTCTCAATGACTCACAAATTCACTCACTCTCACTGACTCTCTCTCTCACTATTCTACTCACTCTGACTCTCTCTCACTAATTAACTCACTCTCACTGAGTCACTCACTCACTAATTGACTCAGTCACTCTCTCACTAATTGACTCACTCTCACACTAATTGCCTCTCTCTCACAGACTCCCTCATAGACTCACTCTCACTGACTCACTCACTCTCTCACTAATTGACTCACTCTCACTGGCTCAATCTCACTGACGTACTCTCAAGGACTCACTAATTGACTCACTGTCACTGACACACTCTCACTGACACACTCTCACTAATTGACTCATTCTCACCGACACACTCACTAATTGACTCACTCTCAATCACTCACAAATTGACTCACTCTCACTGCCTCACTCTCTCTCTCTCACTAATTGACTCACTCTCACTGACACTCTCACTGGCACACTCCCACTAATTGACTCACTCTCACTGACACACTCACTAATTGACTCACTCTCAATGACTCACAAATTGACTCACTCTCACTCACTCTCTCTCACTAATTGACTCACTCTCACTGACACTCTCACTGGCACACTCACTAATTGACTCACTCTCAATGACTCACAAATTGACTCACACTCACTCACTCTCTCTCACTATTCGACTCACTCTGACTCTCTCTATCAATAATTTGACTCACTCTCACTGAGTCACCCACTCACTAATTGACTCACTCACTCACTGAGTCACTCTCTCACTAATTGACTCACTCTATCACTAATTGCCTCTCTCTCACAGACTCCCTCATAGACTCACTCTCACTGACTCACTCTCACTAATTGACTCACTCTCACTGGCTCAGTCTCACTGACTTACTCTCAAGGACTCACTAATTGACTCACTCTCACTGACACACTCTCACTGACACACTCACTTATTGACTCACTCTCACTAACTCACTGTCACTAATTGACTCACTCTCAATGACTCAGTGCCTACCAAAAAAATAAGCATTTGCAATGCAATTGGTCTCGCATTTAAGCAAGTTGGAGCGATTTGCATTGTAAATGACAATGTCTTTTATTTATGTTTTGGTTTCTTAAAACAAATAAAAGGCATAGTCATTTGCAATGCTAATAGCTTAAACTCTCACAAATGCGAGACCTATTGCATTGCAAATGCTTGTTCTAATATGTAGAGTGACATGAGATCTTCACAAGGGCATGTGCAGGCACACTCATTTAATTGCCCAAAACAAAGTCATAAAATCGCGTTCAAGAACTTAAGCCCACATAAAATGTAGAGTGAGATCAAATTAATTCTTCTCCGTGGCATCACCATGAAAAGATCAGAAATGTAGCAGAGTTCCAATGCGTGCAGCTAGGGAAAGTAAACATCAACAAAAAAGTTCCACACAACAGCAATGGGACCAGTAATTCACGGACGGGAACTGATAAGAGCTCTTTAAGATATATTAAATACAAGACATTCCAAAAGCACAGCGCAAACGGTGTGCAGGTAAAACCGAAATCACAAGCACATCGCAAATGCTATGGATGTGAAACCTAAAAAGTACAAAAATATGAAGTAATACTATCAAAAAATAAGCCACATTACGTCGCATAATTTGCCTTTCTTGCACCTAATTTGCTCGACCATGCCACATAATTTGGCCGTCCTTTGCCACATAATTCCAGAGGCCCTGGCTATAATTCATAGCTTAATTACTTGAACTGACCAAAGATCTTAGTTCAGATGTAGCCAATAATACATTTTTAGGTTGTAATGTGAATACAAAGAAATGTGTCCACAACAATTCCTATTGGCTGGTAAAACAGGTCGTAAAAATCATACACGGAAGAGATCTGTGGCGTCAGTTGAAAGCTGACAGGGCACGGTCGGCCTCTGCTCTTTGTCAGGATGGTAACCGGGTACCATTTAATAGGTTAATGATGAGCACGTGGATTGTTTAAAACACTATGAAGTTGCAAACATGTTTGAAAACACAATTAATTTGGTATAAATGCTAAATGCACTAAGTGCTACAGAATAAACCAAGGGGGATACTAAGGCGGTGTCCCCTGGGTATTTTCTATACATCACTCTCGTGTTTTTTTTTTTACTGTTGATACAGCAAATTCCAATGCCAAATTACCCGCCGGTGTTAACAAATCACGGGGCATATTAACAACGGCCAGCGATAATTATCGCTGGCCGTGCTTAGCTTAGCGATAATCATATTATCGCAGGCTATCTCTGGTATTTATCGCCCTGGTAGCGAGTTATTAACAACGCGTTACTCCAGGGCGATAAAAATTGCAGAGATAGCGAGGTTATCGCCGTTTTGCAGGGAACATTGCTGGTTTTCCAGCGATGTTCCCTGCAAAACGGCGATAACCTTGCTGATATGACCCACAGGGTCGTAGCAGCATAATCCACCCCCTATGTTAGGGATGGCTAAGTCTGGATTTTAGCAGACGTTAGGTTTTGGCGAAAATGGCTTTTTTCGCCAAAATCAAATGTGTGCTAAAATCATGTGGGCTGCCTTGTAAATATCGCGATGTAAACATCAGCGATATTTGCAAGGTAGGCCATCTTGGGTACGCCCAGTAACGCCTACTTTGCATCTCATTGGAGATGCAAAGTGAGGCGTTGGGAAAAAGTGTGCTAACATGCGATTATGCATGTTAGCACCCTCTTGTAAATTGGGCGCTGGTTTTATCTCTTCTTTTTTGGTTTTGAAAGCAGAGATAAAGCCCTTGTAAATACGCCCCTAACATAGCTTGGGTACCAGTTTAGATAGAGAGACCTCTTGTAGTGAAACTTTCCACCACCAAGCTGCAAACTGCATGCCTGTAGTTTTTTTTTCTTTTAACTTCTTTTTATTTTATATCAAAACGGACTCGATAATTCTCGCCTCGGTACCTACTCTAACCAGGAACACACTCGGCAACTCTGGGCATTAAGCTTGCCTCATCTCTACAATGGCCCCCCACAGACGCCGGGGATGCCTGGTTTCACCTTGGAGATACCCAGAAAGGGACCATCTCACAGGGAAAACCAGGACGGGTTCCCCAGCGGTCTTCAGCGCCAGGATACTCCATGGAGTCACAGTGCGCTTTACAAGTACACCCACATTTACATTTACATTTAAATTTTTGAACAGAACCATTCACAATCATTATTTATACATAGCCAAGTACATATACATCCATTATTATTTGAAAGTAACCCGGTACAACTCCAATACAGTTTTACAGTGTCATACATTTACCAACTGTCCCATATGTTTCTGAAATTAGATTGTGTCACCCTGTGTGTTATAAGGATTCTCATTGTCTCCCACACGGGTCTAGCGGTTGGGGGACATATAATACCCCCATAGGTGTTCCATTTTCCCCAAATTTGTTTCCATTTCTCGGGGCACCCTCTGCTTTTATAGGTCACTTTCTCAGCCACCATGCACCAGTCCATATCTTTTTTCCACTCAGTCAGTGTTGGTGTATTCGGCACTCCCCATCTATTAGCTATGTTTTTTTTTTAATACTTTATTTATAAATTTCAAACATTACAAACAATTGCAGTATATTCAGGAGCATTAATTCATCACAGTATCCATACCTTTCCATGGCACAGTTTCCTCATGTTCTCTCGTGCACAGCACAGCATCATATCTGACAGATTCCATTCTATTCTTTCTAGGGAGATTCCTTCGCTGACCTCACTGGGCAGCTCAACCTCGATCAAGTGCGAGCCAATCTATGTAGCCCCATGACTCTCCATCTCACCAAGGGGCTCAACCCCTGCCCGCGCCGCCCCTCTCCCCGGCTCCCCTCCCCCCCCCCCGGACACACCTCCCTCTCTCGCTCCTCAGCGGCGCCTCCTTGTGGGTGTGCAAGTAGATAGCTTTTTAGTGGCCCCCAAATGTCCCTGGGTTTAGAGGTGCACGGCAACAGTTCCGCATATGCGCTGAGTTGTTCCTGACAATATATTAGATCGTCCAACCATACCTTAAATTTGGGCGCCCTCCCTCTGCCCCAGCAGCACGCCACTCGCCTCTTTGCCAGCAGAAGCGCTAGTGCTACATACTTGCGGTACACGGCTTTTAATGGTTTAACATAGCCTAGTACGGCCAGCAGGGGCGTGGGTTCAACATGCTCGTTTATCATCAGAGTTAAAGCCTCAAACACTTTCCTCCAGTAAGCATAGACACCCGGGCACTCCCAGGCGAAGTGTAAGAAATCTGCATTTGGTGCTCTACACCTCTCACAGTTATCCGTTGTCCTCAATTTGTACCTGCACATCCTGGCCGGCGTGTAATATAGTCTATGCAAAAATGTATAGTGCACAATACGCAGTCGGCTGCTGGCCGAGACCTGCTCTATCTGTGATGAGCAGTACTCCCACTGCTCGTCTGTCAGCGCAGACCCCAATTCTGCATCCCAGCGCACCCAGGCCGGGGCGGACGATGTCTGTCTCTGTGTGTGGACGGTATTATATATTAACGATACCAATCGTTTAGCCGTCGCACTTTTAAGAATCAATTGTAGGGGCGCAAGCTCAGGGGGTTCAGCCGGGAAGTCAGGGGTGAGAGAGCGGACGCCCTGCCGAAGTCGAATATATAAAAACACATCCAGAGGAGTACGTGGTAAATCCCGAAGTATGTGCTCTAAAGTTCGAAATTGACCATTCTGGTAAAGATCTCTCCATGTTTTAATGCGCACGCGTTCTGCAAATCTGCGAAACACCGTTTCCTGAAGTAGGGGCATTTTACGGTGGTAGACGAGCGGTAATAGCGAGGAGTAGAGCATAGGAGCATCCAGTAGGACACCTATGCGCTGCCATGCTGCCACAGTGCATGCAACCGTTGTCGTCGGCCGCTCCCTGCTAACAGGCACATCATACAGTGCTCCGTCTATTGGGATGGTGTTAGAAATGGGATTTCTGGTTGGCTAAGGCTTGCGCCAAAGTCAGGCAGAAACCACCACTCTAGTCAGGGCAAGGAAGTTACACGCCAAAGATAACCCCTGCTCACCCCCTTGGTAGCTTGGCACGAGCAGTCAGGCTTATCCCTGAGGCGATGTGTAAAGCGTTTGCGCGCGCACCCAGCAACAACACCCAAGGCCCACCACAAAGGAAACTCCACACAAGGTATTATATAAAAATAACCTTTGTATTATACACAACACATTAGATGAAAACACACACTTTACAATGTGCCAACAGGCACGGGCAGAATTTACAAGGGATTATATATACAGGGGACAGGACCACATGGACCACTGTCAGGAATTAGCACTTTGTAGAAATAGCACTTAGAACGTAGGAATAATATTTTAGAACATAGCACACAATAACATATATAACACACAGTCAGTAACTCCTGATAACCAGAAAGCACCACCTACGCAACCCTAACCACCTTAGGAAAAGACTGCGCAGGGAATCAGGACCTCACCAGTACCACCTGTACTAGGAGAAAAACAACCACCTAAGTATCACTCTACCTGTAGGGGTCTAAGCACATAAACACATGATGCATAACATTCAGAGGTGTAAAGCAAAGCACATGACGCATAAACACATTCAGAGTTGCAGGAAAGGAACAATGGCGCAAAAACTCACATTAGCCACTATCTGTGGCAGTCCCTAGGCCAACTGGCCTCGTTGGGGCTAGGACACCCTGTCCAGATAAGGCTGCGCCAGCTGCGCAAGCCAAGAGCGTAGAGTTCCCAACCTAAACGTTGCAGCTGCCCACTAAGTGCTGGGCAGCTGGAGGAATGAGCGTGGCACCACTGTGCCCTTTAAAACAACTCTGTTGCTCCCGTGGAGCCTCCCTGGGCTCTAAAACAATTAAAATGCCCCCTAGAGCCTTCGTGGCCCTAAACGTTACTGTGGGGCAAGGGGGGAGCGACCCGCTGCCATCTGGGGCCGCCCCGTCACGAAACAACTGGTGCCCCCTTTAGGTGGAGCCTCGATGGGCTCTCGCAAACCTTGCCCCGTCGTTGGAGCGCCACGCGCTCAGAAACTACAACAATGCCCCCGAGTACGTGGGAGCCTTCTAGGCTCGAGGACAACGTGCCCAGTCGTTGGAGCCTTAACGGCTCTGAACAAATTGGCCCTGTTCGTTGGAGCGCTCTGGGCGCTCTGAGCACAAGGATGCCCTGTACACGTTGGAGCCACGGGGCTCTGATTCTGCCCCCGCACCCCCAGCACATGCGCGGAGTCCCCCAGCCCTCTTAAACACTCACCGGGCTGTCTGCAGGGGACTCCCGCGTCGTCTCTCTCTCCGCTCGGGGTGGGGGGGAAGAAGGCTTCCTAGGCTTTTCCTGAACCGCGGAGGGGGCAGGCACCGATAACGTGCCTCGCGCCCCCCTCCACACAAGCTCTGGCCGCGCTCTCCTCACGGTCCAGCGCGGGGTGGGCTCCCGCCTGGATCTCCGGCTCCTCCGACTTGGCTGCGACCGCGTCGCTCCGTAGGAGGCGGGGTAGGCTCCCGCCCTCCTCTCCTCAGTTCCGGTTGTCCAGGAGGCCCGCCCGCCAGCCCGCCTGACTTCCGGTAAGCCCGGGCCGCGACGGTGATTCCAACTTTCGGGCAGCAAGAGGGGTAGGCTCCCTCGATTATAAAACACTAGCCCGCGGGGTGGGCACCCGCTTTCAGTTACTGCAATGTCCCTGGCAGGGTGGGCACCTGCCAGAAGACTCTAGAATCGGCACAAGCGGGGCACACGCCGGGTGGGCACCGGCTAACAGAATCAAAGCGCTCCTAGCGCTACGGCCAAAAATGAAAGCGCTTTCAGCGCTGAAGGCCAGTCCAGCGCTCCCAGGCGCTTAGAGCCACAGGTCCAGCAATAAGTCTCCAAAAAGCAGGGGGGGGCAAAGACTGGGCCCAGGAGCCAGCTCACAGGGCCCTCCAGCAGGGAGGCAGTCCCCAGTGGCGGTCTCTCCTGGCGCCCAGCAGCAACAGGCCCCCCTCAGATGTGATCCTAGAAGAGAGAACAGTTTCTGTGGGGACACAGCCCCATTTTTATACAGCAAACCCCTTTGTTCTGGGTTCAGGGTGAGGGGGAAAACCAGTCGCAGCTGGTTGGGGAGCACCCTTGATGTGCTCAGCCCCTCACTCTATTCATTGGCAGGGCTAGGGTCGTCAGTCGCACCGCAGGGGGCGGGGCCAGCATTGTGTGTGGAAAACCCTGTCCTATTCAGGACCCAGGTGTACTCCTCCCACCCATCTAGCTGCTGATCTCCCCATTCACCACTGGGTGACTCATCCTGACTCTGGGGAATCCCTAGCCCGTCACATGACATGACCAGCCAATCACGCGACAGACACACTGCACACAGAAGTGCCCACTTCTAGAAGTGGCACTTCCACACTAGGTACATGCACGCCGCACACATCATCGCGCAGCATTCACTCCCACGAGTCCGCACATACCAAACTCGGGCCTGCACACCCCACGCATCAGGAACTACTAGGGACACATACATTCCCCATGCATTCCTATGGGAGGGCAGGCCTATCTCACCACATGCACTCAGAGCACGCACGCACTTTACCCTGGGACACAGGGAAAGTGCGCAGAAACCAAAAATCACCACACCAAGTCACCAATAAAAAGCAAAAAGTTCAGGGGTGAACCTGCCAGAAGGGCCAAGTCCAACACAACCCCCTTCCAGCCAAAACGCAGGGCAGCCCAATCACCACCGTGATGGACTTCCCTGCTTGGGGCGATAGAACACGGACGCGGGCCCGCAACTGCAGGGACATCCTCCGGTTCTACGCCACGGTGAACCCATGGAATTCTTTCTAACACCACTGTCTGGACCAACTGGGCTACCCCACTGGTACTCCCAAGCTGTCTGCGGCCAAGACCAGGCCCTAGGCCACCCAGGTGCCACCGGTCTTTGCCTAATCACAGAGTGGGGGGTAGTAACCCCTGGCACATAGCGGCCATTCTCCACTCTTCCTCTCTGAAAGACAGGACTAGACTGCCACTGGTTCTCCAGCCTAGGGTCTACATCCTCAGGCGGACCAGGAGTCTCAGGGAAGGCTCTCCTCCCCCTACCTCTTCTCCTAGGGTTCCTCCTCCTCTGGCGAGGGGTACACCTAGAACGCCATTCCAACCCAGGGTTTAACCCCTCAGGTTGTACCGGGGGCAGAGGTGGGCTCTCCCACCCTCTGCACCCCCTTCCAGAACCCTGCTCCCTACCAACTGGGGCGGTACCTCTGGAAGAAGAACTGGTCGGGACGCTGATTACAGACGTCCCACCCTTCAGGTCAGGCTGATCCCGAACCTGGCCTTCCAACCTCCGGCCTAGAACCTTTGGTGGAATAATCGCCTGGCACTCCAGGACTTTGGGGGACTTACACTCCCTCCCCCTGAGGCTATCAAATGACACATATGTCGAGCGACTGTCTGACTGGCGCTGATCTCCCGTCCCCTGTCCACCTGACAGTGCGCGGAGATCCCCCAGAACAGAAGTGGTGTCACCCTGGTCACTACACGGGATCCTAGCCCAACTGGGAAGTCCCTGACCCACCGGCTCTTCCACTGGGGAACTCATCCCCCAATCACTCACACTGGACTCCTGTACCCTCCCTACCGGAGCGGTACTGCCAGACTCTAGAACCACAGGAGCCCTGGTTACAGGCGCTCCAGGTCCTCCACTCACTAAGAGATCTTCCTCAAGTGGACTAACAGGACAGCCTAGGTCCCCAACTTGGTGTTCCCTCATGAAACCATCCAAGTCCTGAGGCAGGGTTTCGGGCGTCTGGGGACCCTCGGTCACCCCCTCACTCCTGCTCCACTGAGCCAGGCAGTGAGCCCCTACATCCTCCTCGCTATCCTGGGACCTAGCTGGGCTACACTGAGCCTCCTCCACCACGCTGGGCTGGAGGATATCTGACCCACTATTGTTGGAATCACTCACTAATGACACTAGAGAACCTCTGGCCCTTTCCCAGCGGTCTGCTTCCTCTGCAAGTTCAAATGGACAAAAAGAGTTATACCTCAACAGGTGTTGGCGCAACCCTGGAGAACAACTACTGAGCATCTGCTCTTTGATAATCAGACTATACAGTCCTTTAAAATCCTGTTTCGTGTTTACCCTTACCCAATCATACAGTGCATCATCACATTCCCCCAAAAACTCCTCCCAAGAATGGTGGGACAGCTTCCTACTGGCCCTGAACGTCAACCTATATTCCTCCTCCTGGGAAACAGGTACAATACTTGGGGAACTGGGAATGGGCCTCTCTGTACTGCACTCTATAACGCTGCCACCACTGGACTCCACCCTCACTGGGGAATCCAGAAAACTACCACTATGCTCAGGGGACAGGGAAAGGGATGAGGCTCTATCTCCTACGCTGGACCCAGCAAGGGACTCCCTACCTACGGGGTCCTCACTCTCTACTGGCGTCCAGGTACTGTCATTTTCTTCTGAATCTACAGGGCTCCCCACAGACCCACCACCCTCCAGGTGTGAGGCCCGGGCCCTTTCTTCCTCACTGCGCTCACGTTCCCATTCACCTGCTTGCCATCCAATCATGTGGTTCCTCAGTTCGTACACAGTGTCTGACTCTCTCACCCCTATGTTTCTTTCTCTACAGAACCTTTCCAACTCCTGCATACTGTAATAAACTAGATCACTGAGATCAAAAGCAGGCTCCATTCTGGCAGACGTTCTAGAGAAAAGATCACACAGGGAACCTAGGGGTCTGAGTTTAACAGGAGTACACAATTCACAAAAAGATTCAGCAAGCTCTCTAACCCAGAGAACTCACACTCACTTGCCTAGTGCCACTCACCACTCATCCACACACAACCCTCCCCTCGGACTGGTAAGGCAGTTTCTACCACCCCTGATTCCTCAACCTGACCACCACGTGACACAGGTACCAACTCTGGGCGCAGGGCGGGGGACAAATGTACAGGACACTATTACGCTGCCACCACTGGATCCCACCCTCTGGTGAATCCAGAAAACACAATGCACTAAGGGGGATGATCTACCCTCCCGAGCTAGGGACACCTAACTCACAGTGCACAAAAACACATTTCCAAAGAAATGACAATTAAAAACAATCTTAAAACAATAATCCCAATACCATGTGATTTATCTAAATGCAGAGTTTTGTAGTGCGGCCAGTTGCCGCTGCGGTACAGCGCAAACGCAAGTCCAAATCCCACCGCTGCCCCCAATGTTAGAAATGGGATTTCTGGTTGGCTAAGGCTTGCGCCAAAGTCAGGCAGAAACCACCACTCTAGTCAGGGCAAGGAAGTTACACGCCAAAGATAACCCCTGCTCACCCCCTTGGTAGCTTGGCACGAGCAGTCAGGCTTATCCCTGAGGCGATGTGTAAAGCGTTTGCGCGCGCACCCAGCAACAACACCCAAGGCCCACCACAAAGGAAACTCCACACAAGGTATTATATAAAAATAACCTTTGTATTATACACAACACATTAGATGAAAACACACACTTTACAATGTGCCAACAGGCACGGGCAGAATTTACAAGGGATTATATATACAGGGGACAGGACCACATGGACCACTGTCAGGAATTAGCACTTTGTAGAAATAGCACTTAGAACGTAGGAATAATATTTTAGAACATAGCACACAATAACATATATAACACACAGTCAGTAACTCCTGATAACCAGAAAGCACCACCTACGCAACCCTAACCACCTTAGGAAAAGACTGCGCAGGGAATCAGGACCTCACCAGTACCACCTGTACTAGGAGAAAAACAACCACCTAAGTATCACTCTACCTGTAGGGGTCTAAGCACATAAACACATGATGCATAACATTCAGAGGTGTAAAGCAAAGCACATGACGCATAAACACATTCAGAGTTGCAGGAAAGGAACAATGGCGCAAAAACTCACATTAGCCACTATCTGTGGCAGTCCCTAGGCCAACTGGCCTCGTTGGGGCTAGGACACCCTGTCCCTATGGGAGGGCAGGCCTATCTCACCACATGCACTCAGAGCACGCACGCACTTTACCCTGGGACACAGGGAAAGTGCGCAGAAACCAAAAATCACCACACCAAGTCACCAATAAAAAGCAAAAAGTTCAGGGGTGAACCTGCCAGAAGGGCCAAGTCCAACAGATGGGATGAGCCAACCAGTGCTCTGCCGCAACTTGTGGCATATATCGCGGCTGGCGCACTTAGAAATATGCATAGTGAGCCTGCGCACTGAGATAATATAATTCAAAGTTGGGTACACCAAAGCCTCCCTGCGAGTACGGCCTAATAAGGACACTCCACTGTAGTCGTGAGTGTTTGCCCCCCCACACCAAGCGTATCAATTCAGATTTCAGCGTTTTAAAAAAGTAATTTCCGGGATAAAATGGTATATTTAAGAAAAGATACAATAGCTGGGGTAAGATCACCATTTTAATCAGGGACGCACGCCCCGCCATCGAGAGCGGGAGGGAAATCCAGCGGGTCACGTATTCCATAATACGTGTCAAAGCCGTTCCGTAATTGAGGCGCATTAGTGCATCCCTATCTCTTGTGACTGTATTGCCCAAATACCGCACTTCATCCTCGCACCATTCCAGGGGATAGTCTAATGAGAAACGAGTCGCGGCGGCTGTCAAAGGGAAGACACATGATTTACTCCAATTTATTTGGATCCCTGAGAGTCTCCCAAACACGATGAACTCACGGAGGATCGGATTCTGATTGGCTTGTGGGTCCCGAACATACAAAGTGATGTCATCCGCGTACAAGGATATTAATATTTGCCTCATGTTACACCGCAACGCCTTATCTCTAAGATGTTGCCGCAGTTTTGCCGCTAGAGGCTCAACCGCTAGTGCGAAGAGTAAAGGGGATAGAGGGCAGCCCTGTCGGGTACCCCTCGTAACCGGGAATGCTCGGGACACGCGACCATTGACAAGCACCTTAGCCACGGGCAAGCTATATAATAACTTGATCCATGAAAGGAAAAGAGGAGGAAAGCCCATGCGTGACATCACCCCAAACATGTAGTCCCACTCAAGTGAATCGAAAGCCTTCGTGGCATCCAGAAACACTGCCGCCAGAGGCAATTCAGGAGCGACATTGTTCAACACCGAAAAAAGGGTGCGCAGGTTATGGGAGGTTGCGCGGCCGGGCACAAACCCAGACTGGTCAGGCAGCACCAAAGCCTCCAGTAATAAGCTAAGCCGGTTGGCTATTAATTTGGCTAATATTTTAATGTCGCAGTTAAGAAGTGACAATGGACGGTATGAGTCACACAAATGTGGCGCTATCCCAGGCTTCAATAATGAAATGATCAGGGCCTCCCGCATAGAGAGAGGGAGGTGCCCGACCTCTAGGGCATCTTCATAAACTTCACGTAGTATGGGGGCCATCTGATCTATATGCATTTTATAGAATTCTACCGGTATGCCATCTGTGCCAGTGGCCTTCCCGGATTGTATCTGACCTATGGCCTCCCTTACTTCATCCAGCTGAAACGGGGTGCAAAGAAACTCTTGCTGCCTATCACTCAGCCACCCAAGTGTCACATTGGCCAAATAACTATCTAGATCTAGTTCACCAGCCCTCTGCGTGGTATACAGTTTGTCATAATGTGCGGCAAAGGCATTGAGGATACTTGCCGTGTCTCTGTACACTTCCTCCCCTGGGCCCGCGAGTTCCAACACTAAGGAGGAGTATCGTGGTTTCCGAATTACGTCTGCCAACGCCTTGCCCGGACGCTCTCCTTCACCGTACCGCCTAGCTGTCCAATGTCTACCCCTAAAGCGCGTCTCACGCCGCGCCGCCTCCATATACTCGGTAAGCCCTTCTCTGCATTTAAGCCGGGTAGGACCATCCGGGCACTCAGCTAATTTCGTCTCCAAGTCCTTCAGGTCGCTATCCAGCCTCCTCAGTGTGCCCATAATATCTTTTAGCACACCCGCTCCCTTAGATATGCAATACCCCCTGAGCCTGACCTTGAATGCTTCCCAAACGGTCTCAACATGCTCGACTGATCCCTTATTCCGTGTGAAGAAATCACTCACCTCCTCCCCCAACACGGCCTGGAAAACCGGATCCAACAATATAGATGCACGCAGCCTCCAGCTATTGCGCGGGGGTCCGTAATCCGCCGATGTTAGGGTAAGCTTAACTGGGGCGTGATCTGAATAAGTGCGGGCCAAGTGCTGCGCCTGTGCTGTGGCTGGACCCAGGCCGCGGGACACGAAGATATAATCCAATCGCGCCCAGGATGCCGCCTGTGCTGTAAAATGCATACCCTCCAATTTGTGTGGATGAAGGTGCCGCCAAACATCCAGTAACTGATAAGTGCAGAGTATGTCCTAGAGGACCGCCCGGGCCCGGGTGTAATGATGCGGGGCAGGGTGGGACCTATCATGCCCCGGGTCACATGTGACGTTAAAATCTCCTCCCCAAATGATATGATTTGAGCCTACATCAAAAATCCTAGCCCATAATTCAGAGTAAAAGTCTGGGGTATCCACATTAGGGCCATAGCAGCAAGCCAGGGTGACGGAGTCAGTGCCCAGTCTACACCAAACTATGCAGTATCTCCCCTGCTCGTCCCAGGTAGCGCCAGCTAGCTGAAATGGTGTGCGTCTCTTTATAAGAATAGCTGTGCCCCGAGCATAGGAGGAGTAAGAGGAAAAATTTGGTGTTCAGCCCATTTACTGGCAAAGGTATTGGGGCTCCGGGGACTAAAATGTGTCTCCTGCAACATAGCGATATGTACCTGACGTCGGTCGAGGTAGGCCAGTATTTGTCGCTTTTTGCGTGCATCTCCCTACCCCCTAACATTCCAAGTAATGATGTTCAGTTTTTCTATCTTCCCATCAGACATAAGTATACATATTCAATAACAATCATCAAGGTTCGTGCCTGCCGTGCACAATTCAAGAAATGAAAACACATACAGTGCCATAATACAACCTGTGCCATGCTCTCGGTTCTGCTAGCCACTATCATGCTCAATATAGGTGAACTCAATCTGTCCCATACTAGAAAGAACAAGTGATTCTGATAAGTACCCCTATGAACTCCCTCCCCCCCCAATGAAGCAGCCCCAACTTGCCAGAAGTAGTCACCCACCCTCCTTCCCCTCCCAAAAAAAATACATAACAACAAAAAGAAAAGTCAACAACCCCCAAAAAAATATGCAATATGGCAATGACCAACGCACATGGCTTAGGCCATGCAGTGTGCCACCGCGGGGGATTACCCATGAGGGATCGCCGAGGTGGCCACCCTATCGGTCCCAGCTCCACCGGTTCACCGCGTATGGTGAGGCCCGGACTCTAGCGGAGCCGAGAGTGCCCAGTTTGTCAAATATCATACTATCTCTGCATGTGCTGGAAGTTATAACTGTTTCCCTGAGTTATTATTAAGCCTGAAGCACAGGTTAAAGTCACTAACAACCCCATCTGTGGAAAGAACCTATTTAATCGCAAGAAACTGAAGGCCTGGCTCTTTATTAAGCTCCCTGGAAAACAAACGCCTAAACACCTTCCTCAAGTGCCTGGATACCCTCTCGGTGATTAGTGCACTATACAAATCAATATAACATAACAAGAGTTTGACGAATTAGGTTCTTTAGCAATGTAAGATAAGTGTGATCACAGCCAAATCGATGAAAGCCAAGCATCTAGCTCTGCGAGACCCTAGACCCTAATTCTCTTTTAGCTAAAACTAGTGGGACCAAACTCGTGTGAAAGCAGCAGTCAAATAGGAAGTGTGTCAAGACAAGGGTCAGACCAATCCCTCATCCTTAGAAGAGAGGAATCAGCCATTTGCAAGACATTCCCAGAAGGGGGTGGAATATTCTTAGCATTATTTCTTCCTAAGAAAAACAGGAGGAAGGCCTTGCCCACAGGAGTTTTGGATGTTGACTTTGACTCAGGGGCTTTTGTTCAAAACAATAAACATAATCAGTAGACCCTCAACACACACATATATTTTTGTACCCATCCTGAAGGTTCACAGGGGGTATCCCTGGTGATGCATAAACACTACCAGTGCATGGCTCTGCCATTCAGTCCAAATGCTGTCTCTTAGTTCTTCTGCAAGACACTGGCCATGCTGACTGAGTTTCTGAGTCAACAGGACTTCCACTGCTATCTGTACCTAGATGATTGTCTCATCTGAGCAGCTTCAATAGAAAGTCCAGTCAAGCCCCCAGATGCCAGACTTACAAAGTTCTTAGTTTTCAGAAAACTATCTCAAATCATCTGGCAAGGCCTTCACTGCTCCAGTGAGTATAAAAGCCATTAGAGAGAAAATGCACCATGCTAACCAACAGGACTGTGGCAGACTGGTGAATCCAAAGGCCTTTGACACCATCAGCACCCTGTGTAGGGTGATTTCCACATACCAGTTTCCTCATATTTTCCTGGCCCCTCCATCTGCTGGAAGTCTGAGATCAGCAATGGGATGATCTGTTCAAGTCCTTTCTTGGTTTTGGAACTGGGGCCAGATGTGGGACTGTCAAGTCCAGCCTGTCTGTATTTGTTTTCGGGGTGGTCATTTGTCTGAATGAGTATTCCAGTGAAGCTAGTCTAGAACTGAGTGTTTGACCTTTTGAGACAAATCAGTTTGACTTGTTGAACCACATGTGTTCTCTCTTCCTCTCTCTTATTTCCTCAGAGCAGTCTGTCTGCAAGCCTTAAACACAGGATGCCTGGTTGGCTAGGTCCGGTAGGGAAAGAATGGGGTTCACACTCTGGAAATCTGCACTCTCTTGCAGTTCCTCATTTCAGGACAATTCATTATAGCCGTACTCTTTCATTTATGAATGTATGATGCATGTTTTTTCTGCGCCCCATTTACTGGCATAAAAAGTCTCATAGAACAGTAGTACCTCCTACTGGTAGAAGCTGGAATTCCAGAAGGTGGAAGGTCTCAGCCTGAGTAATAGGGAGATGGCAGAGGTCTGTTTACAATGCTTATCAGTAGGCCACTTTGGAGTTTGAGAGGGAAGGGGGAATCCGATGTGGGAGGATTTGGGGATAAAAACAGAGAGCTGAAGTGAACTTATTTGTGAAAGATTTCTGGCATGCCTTTAAGGCATCTCTGGTGGATGTTCTTTATTGATGTTACGTTAGAATCTTTGGGTGTGTGAGTTCTACTCTTGTCAGTTGTATCTGTGCTGGTAAGAGGAGAGCCATGTCCAAGGCAGGTTACCAATAAACTCAGTCTTTGAGCATAGAGACTGTGTCGTGTTGTCACTACAATTTGACGACGACTTACTTGCACCAAGCCTGCCTTATGGTATTGGATCCCATGTGTGCATGTGCAATCCACACTTGAGGCAAAGTGATCAATATTCAAAAAGTTTATTACATATTCTGGATCCTACACTCAGACTTTTCCTCAACCGCCACCTGGCACACCACATTCTATGTTCCATGACCAGCTGCAGACTGATGCGTTAATGCAGAACACGCATTGACATATAACATCCGGTGCCACATTTCCTTTCCCCACCATCAACAAGCAACACCAAAAAAACATTTTGTCTTTACATATCAAAGTCTATGAATTTACTTGGTGTTACACTTCTCCTACCAGATTTAACAATGACATTTTCTTTTATTGTTCCCATGCCTTGTTCTTTTGCACCTATTTGCACAACATTATCTGCTTCACTGATCATATATTTTTCCTTGTCAACTCGCTGTACAACATTAGTGTCACTCATCTGATCACAAATTGTGTTTTACAAATTCAGTGTATCATTAATCCCACACAAAATACGTGCTTGAGTAAGTTTGATCAGAATTACTTTGTTTAAATTCCACCAAACACTATTTTTCCAAAAGTACAGAATTCTTTCCGACTTTTTCAACAAGAAGGGACATGTGGAATTTGGAAAGACCGTTAGGCAACCAACCTGTTTTCTCTATCAGTACCCAAAAACCGACCTGAACTTTTTTCCCCTTCACAATCTATTTCTTGTCATAATACTCTTTCCTTCTGAACCTTCTGTAAAGACCTTCTAACCTAAACATACTTTTCTCAGAAGCCATCCAGGGAGGAAAAGCTTTTTAAAACCCTACTCTCTTCCACAGAAGCTCAAATGTGGTTGATCCAGTTGTCGAATGACTATTCCAATAACAACTAATCTTATATCTTAAATATTTGTTTACGTTCAAATTGGCAGAGCTGGCTGTTTGAACACCCTTTGTATTAATCCTATTTGCACTTTCCACAAGTCCATGACAATGCAGGGAATACAGAGCTACCCTGTGATGAGTTATCCCAGTATCTTTTAGAAACACACATGTTTGTTGATACCAGTTGCTTACCATTGTCCAAAACAAATATTTTCAGTATGCCTTCCATCACAAACACTCCGTCTAAAAATCAATCTTCACTTCAGTTGTAATCTCATTCACAGCTTTAAAAGGTTTCAATTTCGAAAAATAATCAATTAGGAGTATAAAGTACCTCTGATCAATGTGCACACAACTGAAGGGTCCTAAAAAGTCAATAGCTCTTTTAACCCTCGGATGTTCAAGCATTTCAACATGAAATAATGGTGTTTTACTAAAAAGGGAACTCTTATCAGATACAAGACATCCATGACATGATTGTATGTATTTGTTCACTATTGCGTCAACCTGACCACCAATAATGATGGTGCAAACTCTTTTTAGTAAAGGTTAGACCTAAATGTCCCTCATGAGCAATATGTGTCAATCTTTTTCCAAGAGTTTCAGGCGGCACGAACAAACCTCCTCTGAGAATGATTCCAGATTCCACCCTTACCTTAGGTAGCCATAAAAGAAATCTTTGATGTTACTAGAAACAATCTACCACCAATATGTTTAATAATTTCTTGATATTGAAAGTCATTCATGCATTTGGTGTGACAATCCTCTGGCGAAATTGCAGAACCACATCTTTCATCTACATCAATTCATTCACATGAATGTATGACGTTTAAACGTATGCATTCTCTACGCATGGTTTTACGACCCGGTCATTACAACGATCACGTTGTTACCACGCGTGTCATTGCATCGCAACTCGTATCAACGACTTGCTGTAGGGGGCACGCTGGACTTAGGAATAGTATTAATTACTATTCCTACTCCAGTTTGTGCAACAGCAGGGAAGGTGTTGTATTTAAGATCCAACACATTCCCTTGTGTTGCACGCCCCCTACAGCAAGTCGTTGATACGACTTGCGATGTAATGGCACACGTGGTAACAACACGGTCGCTGTAACAACCACATTGTAAAGCCAGGCGTTGTGGAAACAGCTTTGTAAACGCTGTTTCCCACCACACATTCATCTATTTCTTATTGTTAGTTGTCAGAATATAATGTTACAAACGATAGGTAGTGTTTCAAGGGATATGTTCCTAACAGCAAAGGGTCACCATTAGTGTTTTAATATTTTGTTCGAATATATGTGTCAACTGATCATTTATGAGGGTGGTAGGAGCCATTGTATGTTTTTTATTTTAAATTTGAATTTGCACATGCTGGCTTTTTATATGAATTTAGATAATTATATGTATGTAATAAATATGTGTATTATTTGTTTTCAGCCTTGATGAAGTCCCTGTTAGGGATGAAATGCATCGGCTGGGATGCAGTTCAATTTTGACAGGAATAAAGAATGTTTGCCTTGAAATATCATCCCTTTCCTCCTGCACTATATTGACATCTACGAGAGGAAACTCAATGTTTGAATGATCACTACATCAAACCAAATTTGGAATAAGACTTACTTGGATTCTGTTGTCCATTGCCTTGACCTGAAAGAAGAAGTTGCATGAGTGGAATAAGCATTTCGACTGACCTTGTATTGAGTTAATTTAAATTTAGATTACAATATTTTTGGAACTTTCGAAGCACTCCCTTTTTACGTATATTTATTCATTTAATTTTAAGGTTGCAGAGCAGTATAACTATTAGAAAGTTAAGTGTGATTTATCCTACGGAGAGAACGCCGTGCGGCTGGGTTGAGCGGGTACTGCTCTTTTTGAATGTATACTTTTTAAAACATATTTATGGCCCACATACAGAGTAAGGTCTCTCTTTCTACAATGCTTCATTTCAACTCAGCACCATTAGGGGTACGAGATATAAAGGCATTGGTCATCTTTTTTTCATTCAATCTTTGACTTCATACAGCTTCTAAGCCATTCTCACTTGCATCAACATTGACCTCGCACGTTTTCCCAGGATAAACGGCTTCAGTGCATCACATTCCAAAATCAACCTTTTCACTTCTTCAAATGCACTTGTTGGTTACTCTGTCTAGCTAAACTTTTCTTCTTTCCTTTACAATTTTTTAATGGTTCGGCTACTGTACTAAATTCAAAAACAAACCTAGCATAGTATTCGCTGAGTCCCGAAAAAGGAACGCAAACTGTCCTTAGGTGTGGGGGCCGCTTTTATTGCTTTAAGCAAGACTACCTTAGGTTCAATGCCTTTGGCGAAAATGAGATGACTCAAATACTCAATCTCACTAACCCTGAACTTGCACATTTTCTTTATGTATGACCATACCATGTTCTTGAACACAGGACAACACTTTGCCCAAAATCACATCATGAGAATGTCGTCTTGGTAAGTCATCACACCAGTCATTCCTTCAAACAAACCATTCATAAGTCTTTGATAGACTCTAGCCGCCGCCGTCAACTCAAACAGTAAACTTAGATATTTGACTGTCCCAAAAGGTGTAATTAATGTAGTTAAAAGTTGTGATCTGTCATTCAATCCTATTTGATGGTAAGCAGTTTTCAGGTCAATGGTACTAAAACACACGCATCTCATATTTGTGCTAACATTTCTTAGGCAACGGATGACTCAACAATGATGTTCTTGTTGAGAGAGCGTAGATCAGAACACAACATGATCTCTGCATTTGTTTCCAAGCAATCGCGATGCTTAAAACCCACTCTGAACATTCCACAAGAGCAATGATTTAAATCCTTACACATTTCATCCAGTAAAGCTTTTAGATCCATGTATACGCTCAAAGGCACATTCATAATGTTAGAAATGGGATTTCTGGTTGGCTAAGGCTTGCGCCAAAGCCAGGCAGAATTTGCACATGCTGGCTTTTTATATGAATTTAGATAATCATATTTATATAATAAATATGTGTATTATTTGTTTTCAGCCTTGATGAAGGCCCTGTTAGGGATGAAATGCATCGGCTGGGCTGCAGTTCAATTTTGACAAGAATAAAGAATGTTTGTTTTGAAATATCATCCCTTTCCTCCTGCACTATATTGACATCTACGAGAAGAAACTCAATGTTTGAATGATCACTACATCAAACCAAATTTGGAATAAGACTTACTTGGATTCTGTAGAAATGGTTGTCCATTGACTATACCTGAAAGAAGAAATTGCATGAGTGGAGTAAGCATTTCGACTGACATTGTATTGAGTTAATTTAAATTTAGATTACAATATTTTTGGGACTTCATAAACACTCCCTTTTTACGAATATTTATTCATTTAATTTTAAGGTTGCAGAGCAGTATAACTATTAGAAAGTTAAGTGTGATTTACCCTACGGAGAGAACGCCCGTGCGGCTGGGTTGAGCGGGTACTGCTCTTTTTGAATGTATACTTTTTAAAACATATTTATGGCCCACATACAGAGTAAGGTCTCTCTTTCTACAGTGCTTCATTTCAACTCAGCACCATTAGGGGTACGAGATGTAAAGGCATTGGTCATCTTTTTTTCATTCAATCTTTGACGTCATACAGCTCCTAAGCCATTCTCACTTGCATTAACGATGACCTCACACGTTTTCCCAGGATAAACGGCTTCAGTGCATCACATTCCAAAATCAATTTTTTCACTTCTTCAAATGCACTTGTTTGTTACTCTGTCCAGCTAAACTTTTCTTCTTTCCTTTGCAATTTTTTAATGGTTCGGCTACTATACTAAATTCACTAACAAGCCTAGCATCATATCAAATCAAATCAAATCAAAGGAGCATTTATTTAGCGCACACATCACACAAAAGGTCTCATGGCGCTGGTGGATGGCTCCCATGTTATCAGCATAAAAAGAGACAGAGCGAATGGTCAAACAGCCATGTTTTTAAATTTCAGCGGAAATAGTTATGGTCCGAAATAATACGTAGATATGGAGGCAGTTTGTTCCACAGAGTGGGAGCAAGAAATGAAAAGGCCCGACCCCCATTTCTGACAGTGCGTACTCTGAGTGGAGTGAAAAGAGATTTGTTACAAGAGCTTAAGGGCCTGATTGGCTGGTACCAACTAAGTTTTTGTTTTCAGTAGCCTGGACCCCTACCATACATGTTTTTATGTGTTAGGCATAAGATCTTAAAACATATTCTCTTCTTCACAGGTAACCAATGAAGATGTCAAAGGCTAGGTGCTGAGGGGGTTCTAGATGGAAGGTTTAGCACCAGCCTGGTCGCAGTGTTCTGTAAGACCTTAAGTCTAGAAAGGAGGTCTGCATTTATGTCTGACAGCAGAGCATACCGTAGTCCATACGGCTGACAATCAGTCCCTGTACAAGTGGTTTCCTGGCTTCTAGCGGGATCCACTTAAACACTTTATGCAGATTGCGCATAATACCAAAACAGGTACCGATTATATGGTTAACCTGTTTTTTCATTGATAATTGATTATCAATTTGGATTCCCAAATTCCTCACTGTCTGCTTAGGGGGAGGACAAGAGCCAAGATTTGGGGGCCACCAATCATCTGACCAATGCTCATGGGCTTTACCAAAGAGTACAATCTCGGTTTTACTTCCATTCAATTGTAGGTGGTTGGTATTCATCCATTTATCTACATGAAGCATACACTTCTTGAAACAAGACTTTGTCTCGATAGGGTCAGGACTAACCCTGGGCGTAGTTCGCGAAGTAGCGCTACGCGTAGCTACGCAAAGTGCAGTTCGCAATACGCGAGCTACGCGTAGCACTTCGCAAACTGCGTAGTACCCTGTGCGGACAAGCAACCGGCACTGTGCAATCATTGAAAATGGCATCTTGCACAGTGCGAGCTGTCGTTTTCTGCCGCTCGAGTAGATTTTTACTCGAGCGGCAGCTTTCTCAACACGGACTGGTAGTTTCTCATCGCGAGCGGTCGCGAGCATACGCCTCCACTTGCAATGATAAACCTGACCTCCCCGCGTTGAGAATCTCGTCGAGAGGTTTATTTTCCACGCTTGCGATCGCCAACTTGATGTTGCTGATCGCGAACGAGGAAAAAGTCTCGCCGGGATGTTATTTTGCTTGCTCGCGGTCGCCAACTTGACGTTGAGGACCGCGAGCAAGCAGAAAATGACCGCTGCACTACGCAACACTACACTACGCGTGTTTGCACTGTGCTACGTGCAATTCGCATAGTGCGAAGTAGCGCAAACTTCGCAAACTACGCGAGCGTAGCGTAGTGCTTTGCCCAGGCTTAGTCAGGACCAAGGGTGATCAGAATCTGAGTGTCATCTGCATACGACACTACATCAAAGCCGTATGCTCGAATCACCGTGGCTAGAGGGGTCATATAAAGATTGAATAGCGTAGGGCTCAGAATTGAGCCCTGAGGCACACCCATCCTAACAAACCTACTACAGGAAACCAGATCGCCAATCTGTACTGCTGAGATTCGGTCACTTAAATAACTTTTAAGCCACTCCAGGGCCTTCCCCCTGACACCAATATCCCAGAGCCGTTGTTCTAGAATGCTGTGGGATATGGTGTCAAAAGCTGCTGATAAATCCAGCAGGATGAGAATGGATGACTGCCCTCTATCCAATGCAAGTCGGATATTATCGGTTACTTCTACCAGTGCCGTTTCAGTGCTATGTGCGGCCCTGAAACCGGACTGTGAAGGGTCTAATAGGCCATGACTCTCGAGATGGTCTACGAGCTGCCTATTGACCAGAGACTCGAGTACCTTCCAAAAATACGGGAGCAGCGAGATAGGGTGATAAAAGTTTAGGATCTGCAGTAGGCTTTTTCAAAATTGGTCTAACTCTGGCTGCTTTCCAAATCCTTGGAACCACTGATGTTGATAGTGACTGATTGAATAGAATTGTAATATTGTCCAAAAGCACCGGAAGAATTTTGGACAAAAAACAAGGTGATACAGGATCAACTGGTGAGCCTGATTTAATTTTTCCCAAGGCCTTGGGCACTTCCTCAGAGCTATATTGGGAGAAATCCTCTAAGAGGGGAAAGGGGTCATCAGAGGGGGTATGATGGTTTTCCTGATTGTTTAAATGTTCTTGCAAAGGAAAGGATCTGTGAATGATGGCAATTTTTATTACAAAGAATTCAGAAAGGGAATCTGCCCACTCCTGTGAAACAGGAATTTCTGGCTGACCAGGGGGCATCGTAAATTCCTTTAAGATGTTATAGAGTTCTTTATTGGAGCTTTTTCAATTCGGTTTAGGAGAAAATTTGTTTTGCTTTGCCTAATGGTATCCATGTAACTACGATGGACATTTTTATAGTTCTCCCGCCCTGCCCCGCCTTAAGTAGGCCTGGGGACTAGCGGCATAACACTAGCGCGCTGACTGTAGTTCCGGTTGTAGGAGAGTAGGGTCTGCAATCCTATGATCACCCAGATTTTTTGCTTTTGCTTCATTGGTTTACGACTTTCTCCGGCTGTGGGCCTGCCAATCAGACCCACAGCCTAGCTGTTCTCTCTCGAAATTAACACACATGTACGTTAGGTGCATCCACTAATTGGAACTGGGCCGCCTTGTCAGTCCCTGTCTCAGCATACCACAGGTATCCAGGGCATCGGTGTACCCAGGGCCTACCAGGGGCTGAAGCATGTATTATGCCACCCCTGGAATGGCCGCCCAAATCTGACACAACTGGCTGCACGACAGCTGGGGCCACGTGGTGTAATCACCCGTTGCTGTAGGTGTAGTATTCCTACACCTAAACCCTAACATGGACACATGGGTTCCTATCAGTCACTCCTATGGCAGGCCTTATCAATCCTGAAGGCAGAGTGCAGGGGATCATGTGGGACGGTGCTCTGGCGCGAGCTGAGCCCGTCGACGGCTTGTGGAACCAAGTCCTAATAGCCGTTCCATGGTGACGCGGGCCAACTACTTTTAATGCCTTATAATCCTAGCGGTTATTTGCTAACTTTGGCCTCGCATCACCTACACATGTCGAGTAAGGTGTCATACGAATGGGAATACGAACCCCTCGCCAGTCCGGGTGACGGGCTTGGCATTCCCCCCCTTTTAGAGGGACACGACATGGAAGTAACCTTGAACCCCGGTTAAAGTTGACTCAAGCCTCAGCATCACAAAATGGATGCTGCCACCAGACACAAGTCTGACCTCCCGCTGCTGGGGGACCTTCCAGCAAAGGGAGCTTGGACAAAGGGTTTCCTGTCGAGGGCGGTGTTAGCACCGTCCCAGACAGGGTTTGTGTATCCCAGGTGGGCAGGGCTGAAAGGAAGGTGACTGCAAGTGGCACCCCGGTGCTCACTGTGCATAGCCCGGCTCAAACCAGTTTCGGGGGCACACCGGCCCCTGAGCTGGCGCGAAGCCGGACAAAGGATAGGGGTGTAACCACCCCCCTCCTGGCTCCACCCATAGGTAGAACCTAGTCACGGGCCAGCCCCTTTTCTTAGAATAAAGGTAGGAGCGAGTCCCCTTCCCAAATTGGATAATCAGATAATCGGATACCTCCGAATCACGAACCACTTTCCACGAAAGGAACTCTTGACTATTTCTGAAGACTCTCCCTTGTGGCTAAGGAGTAGCCACCCTGCACCAGCAGGCACCACCTAAGCGCTTGCGGTTTGCTGTAAGTCTCTCCTACGGATCAAGACTGCCCAGCTCGACGAGACCCGAGTTCCCTGCCATCTCTGACCTTTTACCTCCCTCATCAGCTCAGCTGAGAGTCGTAGGTGTGACGAGACCTGCGGGACCGGCTATCTTCAGGACCTGCACGACGCTTATCTAGCACGCCCACCGAGGGACCCTCGAGTGAGTGCACCTAGGGTTTGAGAAACCCTAAACCCTGAGCAGCTCCAGCATCGAAGTCTGTCTCCCCAGCATCCACGAGATCTGCGTGGGGGGCCCTTCCGCTCCTTGCTGTTCACCGCGTTGTCCGACCACTTGCCGACCGGCTTGTGGCCCGCTTCACGACGCACCACGTTTTGTTTCATCACTAGTCTGGTTGCTCCAGATTGGCTCTTGCTCCCCTTCAACAGAGGAGTACCCCGGACCCTCCTGGTCCACTCCCGACGCCATCTTGACTCCCCCGCTTGGGTGGCCACTGCCAAGATCCGCTGCCCCTTCCTGGGCCCAGCATCATCGACAGCAGACACCTTCGTGGGACAGCTCGCCCTCCATCCTGGTCGCCGCCGCGCCTCCTGGTCCGAGGAACAGCCGAGTCCGACGTCACCCACTCACCTGGTCGAGGTGACTTCCGCCGGTACCCTCCTGGTACCCACACGATCGCTGGCTAGCGGTTGAGAACTGAGTCCCCTCTGCTTTCAGGTTTTCCTTCACCACCGATCCAGGCTTGGATCGCTCTGAACATCGTCACTGGTCGCCTGCCAGCAACTTCTTCTTTCAGGCTCCTGAGACTACACGAGGACTCCCGACATCTTGACGAACTTCACGCAGCCGCAGCCTCCGGGCTAGGTAACTCGAGCATCTCGGTGCTCCATCGCAGGTTCGCTCTACAAGTGTCCAGTTCCTTTTTCGTTTAGTCCCACTGATCGGATCACTCCGGGATCAGTATCTCCAGACTCTAACCATTCGCATTTCACTGTTAGTGTAGGTGGTTTCTCGTGCCCCTCGGGCATTTGTGTAAATTGTGCAACTGAAGTATTTTCCTAAGAGTTTTGTAGTGTGCTTAGCTCCCTGACTCATAAAGAGCCAGGGTAGTCCTGTTATAAATAAATATCCTTTTATTTTCATAACAACTTGTGTGGTGTCCTTTCACTTGGTGTTCAAGGGGTATATGTGATGGTAAACAGCTGGCTTAACACGCCCTCTAGAGTTTAGCCTAAGACTGCTCGTATCCACGCTACTAGGATAGCTGGTCTAAAAGGTTGACTTACAACCAATCATCAATAAGGGTCGTTTGGAATGATACACAGTGATCACTAGAATAGTGAGCACTACATATCAGGCCAACTTCTCACACCGGTCAAAAGACCGGAAGAGTAAAATTGAGCCCAGGCGTCCCTCCGCTCAAATAGCGCAAGCCGTGACGGAACGGGGACTGAGGGCTGAAATGCAGGTTAGTGATTTTAAAAAAACAGGAATAGCAGCATTAAACCACACGAAACTACGAGTGTGTAAATGTGCTGGCAAAAACAAATAGAATAAAATACTACACTTCCGCCGATATTTGCATTCAATATTTTTAAAACAATAGGCTTACTGACAGTTTGCGCTAATCAATAATAGCCGGTACTGAAGAGTGCATAGTATTCGCTGAGTCCCGAAAAAGGAACGCAAACTGTCCTTAGGTGTGGGGGCCGCTTTTATTGCTTTAAGCAAGACTACCTTAGGTTCAATGCCTTTGGCGAAAATGAGTTGACCCAAATACTCAATCTCACTAACCCTGAACTCGCACATTATCTGTATGTATGACCATACCATGTTCTTGAACACAGGACAACACTTTGTCTTGGTAAGTCATCACACCAGTCATTCCTTCAAACGAACCATCCATAAGTCTTTGAAAGACTCTAGCCGCCGCCGTCAACTCAAACAGGAATCTTAGATATTTGAATGTCCCAAAAGGTGTAATTAATGTAGTTAAAAGTTGTGATCTGTCATTCAATCCTATTTGATGGTAAGCAGTTTTCAGGTCAAAGGTACTAAAAACACACGCACCTCATATTTGTGCTAACATTTCTTAGGCAACGGATGTCTCAACAATGATGTTCTTGTTGAGAGAGCGTAGATCAGAACACAACATGATCTCTGCACTTTTTTCCATGCAATCACAATGCTTAAAACCCACTCTGAACATTCCACAAGAGCAATGATTTAAATCCTTACACATTTCATCCAGTAAAGCTTTCAGATCCATGTATACGCTCAAAGGCACATTCATAACCTTTAGCATTTTCCTTTAACAGGTTGTCATGCAAGAAATCTTTCACACACCCTATTTCATCCTTAAAAACCCAGGGGCATATGTATGAAACCAAATTTTAGTCGCAAACGCTGCGAATCGCAAAAACAGCGTTTGCGACTAAATATTCACAATTTCATATGTATGACACACATTCCTAGTGCAAAATAAGAAAATCGCTAAATTAGCGATTTCTTAGGCTGCGAAACTCCAAAATTGCGATTTTGCTTGCGATTTCTTAATTTGCGAATTTTCGCGATTAAGAAATTGCAAATGATGTTTCTGAGACTTTTTTGCGATTATTAAGAAATCGCTAAACATTTGCGATTTTTTTTTACATACCGATTTGCGAATCTGAAGCTGCAAATCGCAAAATATCGCAATTTGAGATTCGCAAAACGGTAGTTTCATACATATGCCCCTAAGTCATTCTTTCTCAATAAAACCGCAAAATTCTCCACAATGCAAGTATTACCATTCAACAGTGAAGCACTGTAAGACCCCAATTCTCGCAAGTCCTCTTCCACCCAGTCAGGATCCAATTGAACAGGGACACAAGAACCAGGCTTCAAAATAAACCCCAACATGGCCTGATCAATCCAGCCAAACACATCCTCCCACAGTCACATCAATTGCGGTGAGAATCTTCCTTCTCTTAAGTGACAAATTATCCTCAAACCATCCTCACATTTGAATTTCAAAATCCCAAAAATGCTTTCGGTGAAAAATCACATTCAAACAATTGTTTTTCTTTCCAGTTCTCCTCAAAAGTGGTTTGGTCTACAATAGTAATAGGAGACTGAATAAGCCATTACAGGAATTTGTGTCATGCCAATATCTATAACACACAATGATGCCTTTTTCTTATAACTCTCATTGGACGTAATGTAAGAATAATATCCTTAAATCTAACCTGACAATCATTCATTAACTCTAGTTCATCTAAATGTGTGGTGGAGACATTTGACTCTATTTTTTACTACTTTAACTTTTCTAAAATTGTCATACTTTTGAAATACAAACATTTGCAATGCAAAAGGTCTCACATTTACAAGAGTTTAAGCTATTGTCATTTACAATGGCAATAGTTCAAACTCTTGTAAATGCGAGACATATTTCACATCAAAGAAGCCGCCGCAATTGCCCGGGGCTGCTTGAAAGTGAAAGCGGGCATGGCAAGGAAAGCACGCAGTGCCTGCACTAAGGGAAACTCTTTAAGGAAAATGACGCTTACAGACTAAGGGGCAAATCAACAAGGCGGCGATAAAAAATTATTGCCTTAGCGCCCTTTCCCATAGAGCCCACCATTGCATCTCTAATGAGATGCAAAGTGGGCGTTCCAGCTCAAAATAACTGGAGAAATGTTGCTAACCGACATTTCTCCAATTATCAAAGGGCACGCTAACAAGCATAGCGATAAGAAAAGTAGCGCTAACCTTGGTTATTGCTACTTTCCTTACGCCTGCTTTTAGTTTGACTTAGCCATGATATCCAATGGAAAGTGGATATCATGGCTTAGTCTGCCCTGCCCTATCAGCAAGCTATCGCAAAATGTTGTGCGATTATCGCTGTATTTCCAGCGATAATCGCACAATTGGCAGCTTGCGCCTGGAATTTTATTGCTTTTGAGATAAGATTTGCTAATAGCACGCTATCTCAGCGATAAAATTCAGCGGTAATTATCCTAGCGCTAAGTGAGCATAGCGATAATTATCGCCGGTTGTTGCGGATATGCCCCTAAATAAGACATATCGTGTCGCAACATAAGTAAAAGGGCCAGTCGCCATGCGAGGTTACAAATGCAGACAAGGCGGGACCAAGTAGGGACTAAAAAGCGGAATACCGACTCAGAAGCCAGCGTTCACAAAGGACAATGGCACAAGCCAATTAAAAATATGGGCGGAAAATGGGGGGGGCTTCAAAGCTATACTCCAATACTCCACGCCTCGCAGCAGCGCATGCACTGCCCAGGCTCGACCTAATGACCAACCTTCTCACACCTTTGAGACTTACATCTAACAGCAGGACAATTAATGGAACTTCCTAAGTGAAACCATGACACACAATGAAAAAGTTTTAACATTTTATGGTTTTCACGATAATCCAGAATCTCATGTCTTTCACAACATACAACCTCCACCCTCCTTTCATTTCTCATATACACCCTTACAGCTGCTACATTTGTTTAATCTTTGGGGCATATCAGCAAGGGGCGGCGATAATTATCGCTGAGCGCACTTAGCGCTAGGATAATTATCGCCGGCTAGCGCCGATTTTTATCGCTGAGATAGCGTGCTATTAGCAATGCTTATCTCCTCAGCGATAAAAATCCTAGCGCTAACTGGCTAACGTGAGATTATCGCTGGAAACCCAGCGATAATCTCACGTTAGCTTGTTGATAGGGACTCACAAACTTAGCCATGATATCCACCTTCCATAGGATATCATGGCTAAGTCAGTCCTGAAGCAGGCGTAAGGGAAGTAGCGATAACAGAGGTTATCGCTACTTTTCCTGACGCTATGCTTCATAGCGTTAGGCTTGCTGATAGGAGAAATGTCGCTTAGCGACATTTCTCCTGTCATGCCAGGTCAGGAACGCCCACTTTGCATCTCATTAGAGATGCAAAGCTGGGCGTTAGGATTCCTGACGCTAAAGCAAGGTTTCACGCGTTAGCGTGACCTTTCTGATTAGGCGATAAAATTATTGCCGCTTTTCAGCCGAAAAAAGCCGCAAAAGCGGCGATCATTTTTTATCACCTGCTTGTTGATATGCCCCTTTGTTACTTGGCAACTACTTTGTTTGCGTGGAAAGAAGGTACATTTCTGAATCATCTCATTAGGCTGTTTGCTGAACTGTTTTTCCAGCAGTGCCACTGCTTCGTGGAAGTCGTCCACTGAACATCCTCGTCCTCTGTTGAGTCAAGTTCCTGCAGATTAACATACATTTCCTGAGCAGCATCACCTAAACAACTCAACAAAATAGCCTTTTTCATTTCTGGATAAAATATTCTGGCATCAATGGCTAAAAGATAATTCTCAAATTGTCTGTATCATGCACGCCATTTAATCAGTGGCTTGCCTGCAGATTGTGACTAGCATTGGAAAATGCATTTGGTTTCGCCTATGGTGTTAATAGTAAGCTGTTTGTGCAGGCGAAATCTAATAACAAAGGGGCATATCATCAAGGGCAATATCGCCGCTTTAGCGGCACTTTTTGCCGCTAAAGCGGCGATATTTTTATCGCCCTATCAGCGAGCAGTCGCTAACAGCTGTTAGCGACAGTTTACTGGGAATAGCGCCCCTTGTCAGCATGCCAAAGATATGTGGCTTGATATCCTAGTTGACAACCGGCACTCGGTTCAGCCCCTGAGCAACATAAACCTGAAGAGAAAATGCAAGAGCAATTCTTATATTCACTTAATAATATGCCCAGTAGGTGTCAGTGTTGTCCAGTTCTTCCAACATGGGGGGAGAGTGACATGAGATCTTCACAAGGGCACGTGCAGGCACACTCATTTAATTGCCCAAAATAAAGTCATAAAATCGCGTTCAAGAACTTAAGCCCACATAAAATGTAGAGTGAGATCAAATTAATTCTTCTCAGTGGCATCACCATGAAAAGATCAGAAATATAGCAGAGTTGTTTCAATGCGTGCAGCTAGGGAAAGTAAACATCAACAAAAAAGTTCCACACAACAGCAAATGGGCCCAGTAATTCACGGACGGGAACTGATAAGAGCTCTTTTTTTAAGATATATTAAATACGTGGGGGCAGATTTACAAGCCCCTTGCGACACTTTTACCCCCGCCGCTGCGTCACTGTGACGCAGCGGCGGCGTAAACCATGCGCCACGTTGCAACTTATTTACAACGTGACGCATCTAAGCAGATGCGTCACGTTGTAAAGCCCTGCGCCACATGAAACCTGCATCAGGTTTCATGTGGGCGTTCTGTTGCAGGGTGGGCGTTCCCTCGCAGGAACGCCCCGTAAAACTGACGCAGTGAAATCTAAAAGATTTCACTGAGTCAGTTTTACGACGCTGCTGCGTCAAATCCTTATGCCTGCTTAAAGCAGGCGTAAGGAGTGACGCACCACGTTAAGTATGGGCGACTCCTGTGCATTGCAGGAGTTGCGTCGCGCTTGCGACGCGACTCCAGCAATGCGCCGCTCGTACGCCACAAGATGCGTCACGCATCTTCCCCTCCTTGCACCATGGTGCGCCGCATTGTAAATGCGACGCATCTGTGGTGGCGCAAGGGGGGGATTACGTGAAGCATCTGTTCTGGCGCATCCCTGCTGATTTGCAGAGATGCGCCAGAAGTTGTAAATCTGCCCCAAGACATTCCAATAGCACAGAGCAAACGGTGTGCAGGTAAAACCGAAATCACAAGCACAATGCAAAAGCTATGGATGCGAAACCTAAAAAGTACAAAAATATGAAGTAATACTATCAAAAAATGAGCCACATTACGTCGCATAATTTGCCTTTTCTTGTGCCTAGTTTGCTCGACCATGCCACATAATTTGTCCCTCCCTTGCCGCATAATTACGGAGGCCCTGGCTATAATTCATAGCTTAATTACTTGAACTGACCAAAGATCTTAGTTCAAGGTGTAGCCAATACTACATTTTTAGGTTGTAACGTGAATACAAAGAAATGTGTCCACAACGACTCCTATTGGCTGGTAAAACAGGTCATAAAAATCATACACTGAAGAGACCTGTGGCGTCACGTTGAAAGCTGACAGGGCACGGCAGCCTCTGCTCTTTGTCAGGATGGTAACCGGGTACCATTAAATAGGTTAATGATGAGCACGTGGATTGTTTAAAACACTATGAAGTTGCAAACATGTTTGGAAACACAATTCATTTGGTATAAATGCTCAGTGCACTAAGTGCTACAGAATAAACCACGGGGGATACTAACGCGGTGTCCCCTGGGTATTTTGCATACATCACTCTCGTGTTTTTTTTATTACTGTTGAGACAGCAAATTCCAATGCCAAATTACCCGCCGGTGTTAAAACATTACCATAGTTTGGGTAGCTTGGGTACCAGTTCAGATAGAGAGAACTCTTGTAGTGAAACTTTCCACCAGCAAGCTGCAAGCTGCAAGCTGCATGCCTGTAGTTTTTTTTTTAAACTTCTTTTTATTTTAATTTTTAAACAGCGCCATTCACAATCATTATTTATACATAGCCAGGTACATATACATCCATTATTATTTGAAAGTAACCCGGTACAACTACAATACAGTTTTACAGTGTCCTACATTTACCAACTGTCCCATAGGTTTCTGAAATTTGATTGGGTCGCCCTGTGTGTTATATGCATTCTCATTGTCTCCCACACAGGTCTAGCATTTGGGGGTCATATAACACCCCGATAGGTGTTCCATTTCCCCCAAATTTGTTTCCATTTCTTGGGGCATCCTCTGCTTTTATAGGTCACTTTCTCAGCCACCATGCACCAGTCCATATCTTTTTTCCACTCAGTCAGTGTTGGTGTATTCGGCACTCCCCATCTATTAGCTATGTTGCGTTTGGCAATCATTATCCTTGTTGTTCCACATAGCTGTTCTTTAAGAGCAAGGTCTGTAGCGTCCCATATATACAGGAGGCACCACTTAGGTAGGGGTTGTAAATCAGTCCCATTTACTTCCCGCATGCATTGTATCACTGCCTCCGAATACGTTTTGATTTCTGGACAATCCCAGAGTATGTGGTAAAAGGATCCCTCCTACTGACATCCTCTGTGGTATTTCAAGTCTGTGGCTCCTCCCATTTTCAATAAGACGCTACACGATAGATGCGTCCTGTGAAGTATCTTTAATTGGATTAATTGAAGTTTAGAAGTCGTGATTGAGTCCTTCGGCGAGGCTATGGTCTCTTGCCAATCTGTATCTTCCAGTGTCCCTAGATCCGCTTGCCAGCTATTTCGGAGTTTCAAAAGATGAGTTCTTAACAAGTTTCCAGGAGGTAAGGGAGGTAGCTCTACGGTCTATGTATTCAGTTAATAATCTATCTGCCCGTGGGGTTGCCTCTGGAAGAGGTGTCCCCCGTGGTATGGCTGGTTGTAGCACATGTCTAATTTGAAGGTACTGGAACATTTCCATGGCCCCTTTGTCATATTCTTGTTGTAGTTTTATAAAGGGGACTACATCTCCTTCGGACCCCAGGCCTTTCACTGTAGAGATGCCAATCTGGTCCCATCTCTCAAAACTCTCCGCAGTATTCCAGGCACTTCAGAATCCCAAAGTCGTGTCGCTTGAGTTATCGTGGGTTGCCATTCCAATGTTTTGCGGCTCTGGTGCTAGAGCTGTAACTGCCTGGAGCATAGGTCCTGTCATGTGGTATTCCCAAGGGTTAGTGTATAGTGCTCTTGTATAACCTCCATGTCACAATATGTGATGGTCCATCCAATATGAAGGTTCATCATGTGGGCAGTGGACCCATTGATTGACTACTGCCAACTGGGCCACCCAGCAATGAGCTCAGCTATTGGGCAGCGATATTCCACCACCGTACCACCCCACACTAGTTTTTGTGTGGCTATTCTAGGGGGTTTCCAATCCCAAAGTAGATTTCTGATCGCGTCATCTATTGCCCGTAAGTTGTAGTCTTGTACTGGTATGGTGTATTTTGTAGCACGTACAGGAATTTCGGGAGTGCCATCATTTTAAATAGGTCTGCGTGTCCCACTAAGGAAAGGGGGAACGATCGCCAGTGTTTAACACCCCTTTGTAGTCGCCTCAGTGGGATAGCCAGATTTCGCTCATAAAAGAGCTCTGGGTCCTTAGTCACGAATATACCAAGATATTTGAAACCCTGCGTTGCCATCTCCACTTCATAGTTAGCCGGCAGCCTAAATTTGTAAAGATGTTAAGCACTCTATGAATTGTGGCACGCGGTGCAACTACGTATAGCAACATGTCATCGCCATATACGGCTATCCTGTCCTCCCAATTAGGGGTCCATTGGAGTCCAAGTATAAATGGGTTGACTCTGACCCAGGTTGATAGCGGCTCCAGGATTAATGCACAAAATTTCAGCGAGAGGGGACAGCACTGCCTTGTGCCCCGACAATGGGGGAATGGGGCGAGAGGTCCGTCCATTCACTACGACCTGCGCTAGTGGGCATGCATACAATAATCTGATCCATTTCAAAAGATTTGGCCCAAATCCTAGCCTTTCTAGAACTGTGAAAAGATATTCCCTTTCTATGTTATCAAAGGCCTGTCTGGCATCTGAAGACAATATTACCCCATCTTTGTGTATTATATCGGCCCTGCCGAGTATTCCAAGGAGTGTGGGTAAATTGAGGGCAGTATTTCGCCCTGGCATGAAGCCAGATTGGTCGGGGTGGACCAATGTTGGTATTACAGAGATCAAGCGAGTCACCACCATTGTGTCTATGTATTGACCTCAGACTTGAGGAGTGAAATAGGTCAATACGAGTCACACTGTGCAGTTGATTTACCTTCTTTGTGAATCACTACTATGGAGGCGAGGCATTGGTCTGCAGGGAAAATGTCATAGTTTGCACTTTCAGTATACATTTTTTATAAACAGGGTGTGATACAGGTAGCATCCATTTTATAACATTCAATTGGGAGGCTGTTGGTCCCCATCGCTTTTCCTGATCTAATGTCATAGATTGCATTTGCTACCTCTTCCACTAAGACGTCGCACTCCAACAATTTCCTGTCTTCCGAGAAAAGCACCTGAAGGGGTAAGTCCGCCAACAAGTCTTTGATTACCTCAGTTGCAGCAGTGCTCTCTGGGGAGTATAAATTCTGGATATAATTTGCGAAGGCCTACGCTATTCCTTGCAGGTCTCGCATTAAGTCCCCCTTTTGGTCCTCTGGGGCAGTACCCCAGCAACTCACACGGTCTTGTCTATCTTGCCAGGCTAACATTTTACCCATTTTAGCCCCCAATTCACATATTTTGTATTGCTTCTCCTCTGAATAGGTCTTGATATTGGTGGTGTGGTGTGGCTCACTGGTTAGAGGCAGCAGACCCGGAAGCAGAGGACGGCCCGGGACCAGGGTTCAATTCCTGACGCGGCAGGGTCGTGGACCAGGGCCAGCAGACTCGATAATTCTCGCTTCGGTGCCTACTCTAACCAGGAACACACTCGGCAACTCTGGGCATTAGCTTGCCTCATCTCCACAACGGCCCCCCACATTCGCTGGGGATGCCTGGTTTCACCTTGGAGATACCCTGGAGGGACCATCTCACAGGGATAACCAGGACAGGTTCCTTCAGTGGTCTACAGTGCCACGACGCCTCAGGGCAGCAGTGCGGTTTACAAGATACATACATATTCCTGTCTCTTGAGTTCTAGTTGATGGCTAGCATTGTCATTGTTTTGGGTAGTTACCTCTGTTTCTAGAAGTAATATTTCACTTTCCAGTTTCTCAACCTCTGCCCTTTTATTTCTTTTGTGTCCTATTGCCAGCAACAACGCTTGTCCCTTTATTACCATTTTATGGCCTCCCACAGAATTAGTTTTTTTTTTTAATAGTTGTCAGTTGTTTTTGCTAGATTTTTTTTTTTATATGGGATTTTTTAATACCAACGGTGCAGTTTGATAGACTGTCTGGATCGTGTCCCTTTTAGCTGATATTATGACCAGAGAGGCGAGTGTTCTGAGATTCCTCGTGCTAGGTGTCTCACGTCTTGGAAGTTGAGTGATTTGTCTGCTAGCGTTAGGAAAAATAATCTATTCATGAGTGGCATTATGTGCCCCTGAATAAAATGTGTATTGTTTTAATAGTGGGTAATGTGTTTTCCAAATGTCTATTAGTCCCATCGCCACTAGAAAGTCAGGGAGTTTGGGCAGTCAGTTTGTCGCACCACTGGGGGGATTGCGATCTAAAACATCACACATCGTGGCATTGAACTCTCCTCCAACCAAGAGTTCCCCTCGGGCAGTCCAAGTAGCAGAGTGCTCAACTCTGCAGCTCCACCAAGTGTAGTGCTGGTGGCATATATACCAATACTATGTTGACTGGCCTACCCTCCCAAATGCCAGCGATTGCCGTAAATTGGCCCTGGGTGTCAGTCCATTTATTCTACACTATTCTTCCTCACTAACAGGCCTACCCCTCGAGGCCCTGAGGTTAACCCTGCATGTAATGCTAAGTAGTAACCCCACCTGACAATGGCTTTACATGTGTTACCAACTAGATGGGTTTCTTGCAACAGGTGCTTTATGATTAATGTATTGTAGCACTATACCTCGTTTTATTTTGTCGCCCACTCCATTAACGTTCCAGGACAGTATCTTGAGTTTAGGGATAGATGGTGTGTCAGTCATGTGTTAGATGTGGTACCCTCCAGGCCTCTCCTCCCCCAAACATAGAAGACGGATCGAGGTTAGAGGCGCCAGTCAATTGCCTTGTATCGAGTTTTGCTGTTAAGTTGTATATAGGGTATTGAGTCCGACCTGGCCATTACAACGTGGAATGTATGAAGTTGAAGTCGGAGGCAGACCTCTGAATTTGTCTCTGTTTTAATGCTCTTGTACAAACTATAAAACTATTTAACTTCAACGCGGAAACTGCTTTCCCCCAAACCTGCTTCCCTGCATGACGGACCCAAACTTACCTGCCTCCCCAAACTTTCAGAGTGCTTGTCGTCCCTACCCAACTTGAACTAGAGGGCTATGGCCGGGCCTACGGCACATCCTGCTCTCCCTCCCCAGAACAACATATGTTAGAGGGTACCAAACTCGTAGGAGAATGTCCACTGTATCTCATGATCTTCTGCTTCAGATCTGCCAGTCACAGATGTTTGGTCTCTTCTGACTGGTGAATAAACCTGCATTTTATCAACTGAGTCCGCCCATAGTGTTCAGATATCTTGTGTTGTGTATAAAATCCAGTCTAGCAGTGTTAGTAGATTCTTATTCCTCCCCTTGTTGTATTTTGTTGCTCTGGTGGTCTCTGACCGCTTCTGTATCTGCATCTCAAGCGGTTTCCTCAGTCTCTGGCCCTTTTTTAGGTCTCGGCTGACCCAGCGTATGCGCTGGTCTGGCGAGACTTATTGAGAGGGCTCCAAAAAGTGCTACCAGGCCAGCCTAGAGAGACAGTGCATGTGCGCGGGCGCGCGCGCCACACTTTACCGAGATTACTTTCACTTTAGCGGGCGCACGGCCGCTTTGATCGCGATCACTTTAACTTTCGTGGCCACACGGCGCTTGTTTGTCTGTGTGTGTGTGTTTGTTTTCGAAAAACCCAGTGTACCCATCTTCACACTTAGAGTGAATACATTAGAGGGTTACTTTCTAAATGTAAATCTGAGGGAATACATGCGGTGGATGTGCAAAAGAGTATTGTCCTTCCTAAAGGATGAAGTTCCTCTCGCATACCCCCACCCCCAAATTCTTGGGATATGTCCCACATCAAATGGAAATCTGCAGTGACGACAATAGCTCCATTGGCCCATTCCTCCAGTGTTTTGAGGAATTTAATCAGAAACTAGTCTGGTGCCCTATTAGGGGATTACACCAAAGCAATAGCGAGTGCCCTTCCTTCCTACTCTGCTCCATAGTATGACTTATCTTCTTCCCTTGTCTATTTTGGTGTCTTGTGTAGTTAAAAAGGAGTCTGCGTTAAATGGATGCCCCATACTGAGTATATGCACTGGATAAGTAATAGGCAATATTGTAATAAGGTTTCATCCTGTTCTGGTCCTTCCTTATGCGGTGCGTTTCTTGGAGGCATACATCTGGATGGGAATTTCTAATAGAGCTGCATCTTTCCTGTATTTTGACCAGCGAATTGAGACCGTTCCCATTTTGTCCTTCATATGAGCATCTTCTTTTGCTGACATGTGGGCCGTTCTCTTCCAGAAGAGGCTGGTGAGTTCCCCTCGGGGAAGAGTCCCAGCCAGTATCTCATCATAGGTGTGAAAATGTGTCTTTGTCAAACCGAACAAATGCAAATAAAACCCTCCTTCGTGCAAGTGCTCCAATGTTTTGAAACTTCACTGGGAAGCGGGGTTTAAATGAGACACTGAACGCCATCACCGATAATAACTAAAACGTGCAAACTCCCACCCTTGGTTTTACTATGCCAGGTCAGTCCTCAAATGACCAAATTCGTCCAAACTGATTACCTGTGTAACTACTGCACTGGGTACCCACCTTGCTTTCAACCACCTTTTGACAGGTGCCTGGTTCTATAACCTGTATGCCCTCCACACATCCCACCCACCTCAGTGAGCATGTAATAATGTTAGCCTGCCATATTCCCAAGGCCTCCACCTGGGTTAATAAGATGCCCCCCCCCTTTCCCAGTTCAGATAAGACTAAACAATGATTTATTTTTGATTACTCTTGTTGTATTGTGGGAAGCAGACCAGCGCCCACACCATGCCCATCTCCAGTGTTCAAGATCTCCATATGTCTGTCCTCCCACCCGTCCATTAATCCAGTAATTAGTGATCGCTTTTACAGACGCTGTCATCAATTTCAACTCTTCACAGGCGGCCTGGCCAGATTACTAGACAAGACTTATTTAGCATCAGGATGAAACATCACCTATAAAGAATAAACGTTAATCTCACCTACAACGTTCAGGAAAACCGGTTTAGGCAAAAGAAAGATGCCATAAAAACCAACATACATGTCTGATCCTCTGTATGCACGTGAATGTTGTCAGTTGATGAGCATGTTTGTGCTTATGTGTTCGTATGTGCGTATATGTATGTGCATGCTTGTCTGTGTGTGTCTGTACGTGTTCTTGCATGTTTACATGTGTGTGTGATTGGGCTTTGGTGTGTGTGTGTGTCTGAGTGTGCATCTGTAGGTTACTATGTAGAACTGCGTGGGTGCATGCGTATGTATGTGAGTGAGTGTGCGCATATGTATGTCCATGCTTGAGCAAGATGGCAAAGCCAGAGCCAGGAGAATCCAGGCCTGCTGGCAGCAACAAGGCTGCAAGGCTGCTGTCTTCAACTAATCTTCCGCAGACCCTGAACTGTACAAGAAAAGGCCACTTACTCCCTGAAACTGATCTGTTTTGCTTTAAAAATGAAAGCTAGCCGCAGAGATCCCCTGGAAATCCAAACACAACAGTTAGTCTGGTGTCATATCATGTCCCAACAAACCTGATGACACGATAATTGTGTGTGTGCGTGCATGCCTGCACATGTGTGTCTGAGTGTGCACAGGTATGTAGGAGTGTGTGTATGTGCTTGTATGTGTGCATTTGTGTGTGTGTCGATGTATTTCCCCTTGGTAATGTTGTATATGTATGTGCTTGCTTGCTTAAGTGTATGTCTATGTGCACGTGTGTCTATTTGTATGTATGTGCTGCTGCCTGCAAATGTGTGTGCATGAGTGTGTGTGTATGTTTGCTTGTCTGTCTGCATGTATCTGTGTATGAGGCTGTAGCTGGCTGTGTTCCTGAATGTGGGCATGTCTGTGTATGCATTTGTGTGTGTATACGTGTTTCTGTGAATCTGTGCCTGCACTTTTGTGGGAGTCTTTGTGTGCATCTATGTTTATTGACACTTTTTTGTAGCACATAAATGGCCCAGGCGGTGGGTGAGAGCGCTTTACTGAGAACAATATTTGTTACAATAACTACTATTAAACATATGAAACATCGAGGAGCTGAAAACACAACAATACAAACAAAATGGGGCCGTTACACACCTGAACGTGTTGTTATACTCTGCTGTCCTCCTTTGTTTTACCCTTGTCTACTTTGTATTTATTGCTACTTGTTCTATGTACGTGCTTTGAAGCTGATGTCTTGGCATATCAGCACTATATACATTGGATACAAGTATTCTAGTATTAACAACAACGAAAACATATTCAATAAGTGAAACAAAACAACATATGTTGTAATATGTCAAGTTTGTTATGGGCTGCGTTTTATGCCAGGAAGACATTTTAATTACTTTAAACTGCCAATCAGGATTGGCTAGTGTTTTATTATGGAAAGGAAATTTTTTTAATTTTTTTATAGCTATGTTAATAGTACATAAAAACATACACAACTGAGTTCTTTATTTTATTAAGGTGAGGAGGGCATATCTCTACAAGAGGGGAACCCCTAAGACAATAGAGGTAAAGCAGCAGGGGATAAATCACAGGTCAATACAAAACGATCTGCTATACCTACAATTTTTTAATTGTTGCATCTGAGTCAACTTTTGAAAACAGAAAAAACCACTCTATCTCGACCATGCATAAATCATGATATAAAGCAATTAAAGATATTTATCTTTTTTTATTTTATTTTTGTTTTTGATTTTTCAACTTAATTGGAAAAAAACTTTACTTGATAAGTACACAAATTAATATTATACAAACAGTTTAGTGTATGAAGGACAAAATGGTCCTACAAATCAATAATGCCCATGGAAAACCTAATATATAAAAATGGTTCAAAACTCTCATTCATACTCAATCATACCATACATCCTAAAGGGTAAAAAAGTGAACAATCTAATGGCCCTACGTGGTAACCTAGGCTTATAAGGCGTAAACACACAGATGATCAATTAGATATGAATATTTATACAATCAAAAATATCCAAACATGGAAAAAAGAATGGAAAAAACAAAGGACTGTTCTTAGAGAGATTGTAGAATCTTAATGAGTCTGTGTGAAGAAGAACAATTCAATTCAAAACGCCGACGCGCGTTTCGGTGTGACACCCCTTTTCCTGGGGTAACACCTTCTTCAGGGCATAAAATTATTCAGATACGGTTTCCATGGGACCTATCAAATAATAAACATATAAATTATTACATTTAAATTAAATAAGCACTGGTCTATACAGTTGAGTGGTTGAGAACCGGATACATTGTTTAAGTTTAGAAAGTTGCACACATCATACAGATCAATATAGAAAGTGAGAATAAAAATAAAGAGATATAAAAGGTGGGATTTGTGAACAAAACAATAAGAAAACAGTTTATGACAGATGTCAAAGAGTAATAAAGTTCTTATTCCTATACATAAAGTAAATAACTCGGGTAAAGGTTACAAATGTGTGCTCATCAGAGAACATATGGAAAATGTCCTCCGATTAAGTAGGACAAGTTCAGAGTTTCTTGCCAAGGGCATGAGTAGCAATAAGGTGAAATTAGTTCTCAAAAAGAGTTGATGGATCTAAGAATGAATAAAGAGGGGGGAAATGATTGGTTCAGAAGTAGGGCCTGCTAGGAACTGATACTACATAACATAAGCCAAAAGAAATAGGATAAATCTACCTGAGGCCAGCGAGTCAAAAATGTATCTTTAGTGGATACTTCTAGGCAGGTGAGAATTCAGAGTTTGATAAACAAAGAAAAGGACTTGACTCCACTGCTTAGGCCAGCCGTTGTGTTGGGGTGAATAATGAGTGATATCGATGTTCTTTCGAGATCTGGGAATCATAAAAACAAACAATTGGAGTTTAAAAAGAAAAATAGAAAAGTGAACCGTGAGTTTTTAAAGGCACCTCTACTTGCATAATGCCTACGGTTTAGAAACTTGCTCACCATAGGGACTAAATGATTCAAGGGAAAGCACCAAGCTGCTCGAATGTAATATGCGGATTGAAATAATCACGCGGACTCGCCGTTAGCCGCGAATTCTGAAAATAAACAAACACAAGAAATGCTGGGTGTTATGAAGATGCAGGGAGACCAGGAATGAGTAAAAGACGTAGTTTAATCCAATAGCACCACCAACAGCCCAAGCTGCCGCTTCACCCAGGACATCCAGCAAACTGCCAACCCCCCGCCCGCATTCTTCCAAAGCCCCACAACGTTCTCGGCACGCGTCAGTTCCAACAAGGAATACACGAGCGCACACGAGATCATAACACATCCCCTTTACATAACAAAAGAAAGAACAGATGAAAACAAAACAAAACTAAATAAAACACAAAAAAAACTTCAACAGGTGTTCAGATAAAAATCATTAAACTTTGCAGGAATGCGACGCAACCTTCCAGAAGGTTCCCTGGAATGCACCAGATCAGGAACCACTGAAATACCAGGAGAGTTATCCCCACTTGAAGAAGCAGAGGAACTGGTTTGATCCGAAGCTGGAACAACACCAGAACCAGACTCCAAAGAAGGATCCAACCCCAAGTATTTCACAAGCCTAGACATGTTCCACTTACAACCACCTTGCATTGTAACCACATTCTTATGTATGGAAGAAATCAAAAATGGACCCATAAACTCTGACACACCCTTCCTCGTAAACCTGGGTTTTTTAACCAACACCCACTCCCCCACACACCATGACTTAGACTTAACAGCGTTCTTGTTATCAAATCTTTCTTTATACCCCATCTGGTAAGAACGGACCCTGGATTCCACCTTCTTCCCATCCAAAGGAATTTGTTCATGCAAAGGAAACCAAGTCGGATTCAACTTTGACCTTGCATGTCTGCCCCTCAGAAGAAAGAAAGGTGAATTACACATAACCTGGTTCACCGTGGTACGATGGGCCCACCATGTATCACGCAACACATCCTTAAGAGGAATTTTCGTGTCCAAAGCTGTTTGCACACAACCCTTGACCACACGATTCATGCGCTCAGCCAATCCATTGGCCTGGGGAGAATAGAGAGCTGTTTTCAGGTGAACAACACCAAAATCATTCAAAAATTCCTCCATCTCAGACGAAACAAATTGTAGACCATTATCCGTGATTAAATACTTCGGAACACCTTCCCCAGCAAATTCGTCTTTAAGAAATTCTACAATAACTTTTGTGTTAACATTGCTCACACACCTTGTAGACACCCATTTGGATGTATAATCAACTAAGAGAATAACAAATCTCTCAGACGGCGTCAGTAAATCAAATGGTCCCATTAAATCTAAACCTAACTTTGTCCACGGCTGACTAGGAACCTCCACCGGAGACAAAGGAGCACAATTGACAACTTTAGACTTATCATTTGTCGCACACAAATGACACTCTTTAACCACAACCTCCACCTGATGATCCATTAATGGCCACCAATATCTCTCCCTAAGCCGAGCCTTAGTGAGACTCCTACCAAGATGTCCCTCGTGAGCTAAGTTTATCAATTTTGGTCTTAATGATAAAGGAGGAATAAACCTACTACCTCTCAACACCCCTCCATGTGCAATGGTTAACTCATCCTTAACAGACCAAAAAGGACTAAGCTCAGAATCTACATCCTTACAATTAGCCGGCCAGCCTTTGATAATAAAATCCTTAATACAAGGAAACAAGGGATCTTCAGAAATAGCCTGACACCATTCTTCATGGGAAATGGAAGATTCCCTAACCCAAGAAACAGAAAACTGTTCAACATCCACATAGTCTTCATGTTCTTCAATAGGCAACCTCGACAGACAGTCAGCAGTCACATTCGAGGACCCAGGTAGATACTGCACTTGGAAGTTAAATTCCTCCAACCCCTCACTCCAACGTTTTAATCTAGGGGTCAACCTGTCACTCTCCATACACGAAAAAACTTGCACTAGAGGACGATGATCTGATCTAACAATAAAAGGAATACCCCAAAGGTAAAATTTGAAATGTTTAACCGCCCAAACTATTGCAAGCGCCTCCCTCTCAATGCACGAGTATTGCTGCTCAGCCTTTTTTAACGCCCGAGACGCAAAAGCAACAACCTTGTCTACACCATTCTCTACTTGAGATAGGACAGCACCCAACCCAGCCAAACTCGCATCAGTGGTAAGAATAGTTTTTTTTTTAGCGTCAAAATGACCCAAACTGGGTAACTGACTGATGGAACGTTTAACAATACCAAAAGCAATCTCACAGGCATCATTCCACTCAAATTGTGTTCCTTTCTTAAGCAAATTCCTTATTGGCTCCACAACAGAAGCAAAACCCCTAACAAATTTGGCATAAAATTCCGCCAAACCCAAAAAGGATCTAACCTGCTCTTTATCCATTGGAGTTGGAGCTTCCACAATGCTTTTAGCTAACTGCAACTTTGGTTGGATGCCCTCCCCAGAAATTACATGACCTAGATATGTGACTGAAGACACCCCAATTCTGCACTTCAGTTTGTTAACCGTGAGACCCTTACACGCCAATTTCAACAAAACCTTTCTTAAAGTAGTGTCATGTTGTGAATCGTCCCTTCCATAAACCAGGATATCATCCTGGAAAAAGATGACATTTGACATATCACCAATAACTAACTTCATAATACGTTGGAAACAGGCCGCAGCCGATGCCAACCCAAAAGGCATCCTGACATATCTAAAAGCACCTAAAGGCGTCACAAAAGATGTCAGATGCTTAGAGTCAGCATGAAGAGGTACTTGATGATATGCTGATGACAAGTCTAAAACAGAAAAAACCTTGGCACCACTCAGCATAGACAAAGACTCATTAATGTTGGGTAACGGTTGGCGGTCCACCCATATCCATTTGTTCAGACTTCTGAGGTCCACACACATACGAATGCTCTTCCCAGAATCCTTGGGAGCCAAAACAACCGGAGCCAACCATTCAGAAGATTCAATCTCCTCAATAACCTTCAAAC
>NW_028188339.1:206200-244200 GCF_964204655.1 Triturus cristatus
CCAAAAGCCTGTCCAACTCTTTCTTTAAAGGACTCATCATCATGTTCGGTACTTTCCGAACCTTGTGCACACATGGTATAGCGTTTTGTTTCAAGATAATACGATGTTCAAAACCTTTCAAAAGACCTAACTCATCCTCGTCGCCAGTGTTATGAAGATGCAGGGAGACCAGGAATGAGTAAAAGACGTAGTTTAATCCAATAGCACCACCAACAGCCCAAGCTGCCGCTTCACCCAGGACATCCAGCAAACTGCCAACCCCCCGCCCGCATTCTTCCAAAGCCCCACAACGTTCTCGGCACGCGTCAGTTCCAACAAGGAATACACGAGCGCACACGAGATCATAACACTGGCGTTAATGAAAAGCGCGAAAGTTTCGAAGGCGCTTTAATTCGCACAATTGCACCATTCTTTAGTAAACGCTTACCGTGAAGACGTTTGTTGATAAAGTGAAGAACCAATCTCGACTCCCTCGAGCAGCGCAGACAATGAAAGGCGCTTAATCCTCAAGGCTAACACCTCGTAAAGGAAACGTCCACGGAGCTCTAGTCGGACAGGAGAGTCAGGCAGTAAAGCGGTTTAGAAACTTGCTCACCATAGGGACTAAATGGTTCAAGGGAAAGCACCAAGCTGCTCAAATGTATTATGCGGATTGAAATAATCACGCGGACTCGCCGTTAGCCGCGAATTCTGAAAATAAACAAACACAAAAAATGCTGGCGTTAATGAAAAGCGCGAAAGTTTCGAAGGCGCTTTGATTAGCACAATTGCACCATTCTTTAGTAAACGCTTACCGTGAAGACGTTTGTTGATAAAGTGAAGAACCAATCTCGACTCCCTCGAGCAGCGCAGACAATGAAGGCGCTTAATCCTCAAGGCTAACACCTCGTAAAGGAAACGTCCACGGAGCTCTAGTCGGACAGGAGAGTCAGGCAGTAAAGCGGACTTGCCGCGAGTTCTGAGCGTGAACAAAAAGCAATTGGTTTAGGCGGTTACGAGAAGAGCAAGGGATTAGAGAAAACTTAAACTAGAAGGCTGCCACCGATTTTTAAAGGCCGCTTACCGAGAATGATTCTTGGCCAGGTATTCACTCGTCTGACCTCGCTCGAACAACACAAACTGTTAAAGGTGCTCCTCCCTTGACAAGGCTCTCTCCGAGGAAAGAGAAACGAACAGCTTGATGGAACTCAGCTGTTTAAGTACCATTGAGGGGAGTGCCCAAACTACGTCAAAGTGTGAGATGTAAGAGATGGCTATGAATTACACCACAAAGGTCGGAACGGGTTTTTCAAACTTAGTGTCAGCGACTGATCACTTAAACATATACCGACTATTATATTATGGTGCGTATGCTCAGAGTGTGACAAGTCAGGTCACAACGTTGGAGTTAAACAAGTCAAACAAATATCGCTCAGATTGACAATATAAATGAAAAATCTGAATAAAATGATTCATGGTCCTACGACAATATAGAAATACAGAATTAGTAAATCAAAGTACGAAACAGATACAGCATACAAACCACAATTACGACAAGGCAGAGTTACGAAGCTTGATCTACAGGAAGGCAGATAATTCACTATATCAAGGAGGTTAAATAATTGCGTTTTCCCAAGGTAAATCCTCGTTTAATCCCCGCGCTTTAGAGTCCAGAAGAAAAATCCAAAACACTTCTCGCTTCTTTCGAATGCGAGCGCTGTCGGTGCCTTTTTGCGTTCTAACCTTTTCTAGGATGGTCCAACGTAGTTCCTTGTCAGTATGTTTGGACTCCATCCAGTGTTTGACCAATGGGGCTGCTTGCCGTGAAGACGTTTGTTGATAAAGTGAAGAACCAATCTCGACTCCCTCGAGCAGCGCAGACAATGAAAGGCGCTTAATCCTCAAGGCTAACACCTCGTAAAGGAAACGTCCACGGAGCTCTAGTCGGACAGGAGAGTCAGGCAGTAAAGCGGTTTAGAAACTTGCTCACCATAGGGACTAAATGGTTCAAGGGAAAGCACCAAGCTGCTCAAATGTAATATGCGGATTGAAATAATCACGCGGACTCGCCGTTAGCCGCGAATTCTGAAAATAAACAAACACAAAAAATGCTGGCGTTAATGAAAAGCGCGAAAGTTTCGAAGGCGCTTTGATTAGCACAATTGCACCATTCTTTAGTAAACGCTTACCGTGAAGACGTTTGTTGATAAAGTGAAGAACCAATCTCGACTCCCTCGAGCAGCGCAGACAATGAAGGCGCTTAATCCTCAAGGCTAACACCTCGTAAAGGAAACGTCCACGGAGCTCTAGTCGGACAGGAGAGTCAGGCAGTAAAGCGGACTTGCCGCGAGTTCTGAGCGTGAACAAAAAGCAATTGGTTTAGGCGGTTACGAGAAGAGCAAGGGATTAGAGAAAACTTAAACTAGAAGGCTGCCACCGATTTTTAAAGGCCGCTTACCGAGAATGATTCTTGGCCAGGTATTCACTCGTCTGACCTCGCTCGAACAACACAAACTGTTAAAGGTGCTCCTCCCTTGACAAGGCTCTCTCCGAGGAAAGAGAAACGAACAGCTTGATGGAACTCAGCTGTTTAAGTACCATTGAGGGGAGTGCCCAAACTACGTCAAAGTGTGAGATGTAAGAGATGGCTATGAATTACACCACAAAGGTCGGAACGGGTTTTTCAAACTTAGTGTCAGCGACTGATCACTTAAACATATACCGACTATTATATTATGGTGCGTATGCTCAGAGTGTGACAAGTCAGGTCACAACGTTGGAGTTAAACAAGTCAAACAAATATCGCTCAGATTGACAATATAAATGAAAAATCTGAATAAAATGATTCATGGTCCTACGACAATATAGAAATACAGAATTAGTAAATCAAAGTACGAAACAGATACAGCATACAAACCACAATTACGACAAGGCAGAGTTACGAAGCTTGATCTACAGGAAGGCAGATAATTCACTATATCAAGGAGGTTAAATAATTGCGTTTTCCCAAGGTCAATCCTCGTTTAATCCCCGCGCTTTAGAGTCCAGAAGAAAAATCCAAAACACTTCTCGCTTCTTTCGAATGCGAGCGCTGTCGGTGCCTTTTTGCGTTCTAACCTTTTCTAGGATGGTCCAACGTAGTTCCTTGTCAGTATGTTTGGACTCCATCCAGTGTTTGACCAATGGGGCCGTGAGGTTGTTACGTCTGATGTAAACCACAAAATACGTCAAATTGTCAACTCCCAATGGCATCTGCTCAATCTGGACAACCAGACAACTAGGATCCCGAAACCTCTTTTCGCATTCCGAAGAAACAAAAACCTCAAAAATATGCTGGTGAGGGCTAAGCTACCTGAACGGAATATTGCGACACAGAGATCCATAACTGGCAGCAGTCCCATTGTAGGGCACTATCAATGTGGCGGCTGCCAGGCATGTCCGAATGCCATTGTTGGTGACAATCTCGTAATTAATGGAAGGACAATCAACTCTAAAGAGATGACAAACTGTAAAACATCTAATTGTATATACGTCATCTTATGCCCCTGTGATGTCCCCTATGTGGGAGAGACCGGCAGAGAATGCAAAATACGCATAGGGGAACATAAATCCAACATCAGACGTAACAACCTCACGGCCCCATTGGTCAAACACTGGATGGAGTCCAAACATACTGACAAGGAACTACGTTGGACCATCCTAGAAAAGGTTAGAACGCAAAAAGGCACCGACAGCGCTCGCATTCGAAAGAAGCGAGAAGTGTTTTGGATTTTTCTTCTGGACTCTAAAGCGCGGGGATTAAACGAGGATTTACCTTGGGAAAACGCAATTATTTAACCTCCTTGATATAGTGAATTATCTGCCTTCCTGTAGATCAAGCTTCGTAACTCTGCCTTGTCGTAATTGTGGTTTGTATGCTGTATCTGTTTCGTACTTTGATTTACTAATTCTGTATTTCTATATTGTCGTAGGACCATGAATCATTTTATTCAGATTTTTCATTTATATTGTCAATCTGAGCGATATTTGTTTGACTTGTTTAACTCCAACGTTGTGACCTGACTTGTCACACTCTGAGCATACGCACCATAATATAATAGTCGGTATATGTTTAAGTGATCAGTCGCTGACACTAAGTTTGAAAAACCCGTTCCGACCTTTGTGGTGTAATTCATAGCCATCTCTTACATCTCACACTTTGACGTAGTTTGGGCACTCCCCTCAATGGTACTTAAACAGCTGAGTTCCATCAAGCTGTTCGTTTCTCTTTCCTCGGAGAGAGCCTTGTCAAGGGAGGAGCACCTTTAACAGTTTGTGTTGTTCGAGCGAGGTCAGACGAGTGAATACCTGGCCAAGAATCATTCTCGGTAAGCGGCCTTTAAAAATCGGTGGCAGCCTTCTAGTTTAAGTTTTCTCTAATCCCTTGCTCTTCTCGTAACCGCCTAAACCAATTGCTTTTTGTTCACGCTCAGAACTCGCGGCAAGTCCGCTTTACTGCCTGACTCTCCTGTCCGACTAGAGCTCCGTGGACGTTTCCTTTACGAGGTGTTAGCCTTGAGGATTAAGCGCCTTCATTGTCTGCGCTGCTCGAGGGAGTCGAGATTGGTTCTTCACTTTATCAACAAACGTCTTCACGGTAAGCGTTTACTAAAGAATGGTGCAATTGTGCTAATCAAAGCGCCTTCGAAACTTTCGCGCTTTTCATTAACGCCAGCATTTTTTGTGTTTGTTTATTTTCAGAATTCGCGGCTAACGGCGAGTCCGCGTGATTATTTCAATCCGCATATTACATTTGAGCAGCTTGGTGCTTTCCCTTGAACCATTTAGTCCCTATGGTGAGCAAGTTTCTAAACCGCTTTACTGCCTGACTCTCCTGTCCGACTAGAGCTCCGTGGACGTTTCCTTTACGAGGTGTTAGCCTTGAGGATTAAGCGCCTTTCATTGTCTGCGCTGCTCGAGGGAGTCGAGATTGGTTCTTCACTTTATCAACAAACGTCTTCACGGTAAGCGTTTACTAAAGAATGGTGCAATTGTGCTAATTAAAGCGCCTTCGAAACTTTCGCGCTTTTCATTAACGCCAGCATTTCTTGTGTTTGTTTATTTTCAGAATTCGCGGCTAACGGCGAGTCCGCGTGATTATTTCAATCCGCATATTACATTCGAGCAGCTTGGTGCTTTCCCTTGAATCATTTAGTCCCTATGGTGAGCAAGTTTCTAAACCGTAGGCATTATGCAAGTAGAGGTGCCTTTAAAAACTCACGGTTCACTTTTCTATTTTTCTTTTTAAACTCCAATTGTTTGTTTTTATGATTCCCAGATCTCGAAAGAACATCGATATCACTCATTATTCACCCCAACACAACGGCTGGCCTAAGCAGTGGAGTCAAGTCCTTTTCTTTGTTTATCAAACTCTGAATTCTCACCTGCCTAGAAGTATCCACTAAAGATACATTTTTGACTCGCTGGCCTCAGGTAGATTTATCCTATTTCTTTTGGCTTATGTTATGTAGTATCAGTTCCTAGCAGGCCCTACTTCTGAACCAATCATTTCCCCCCTCTTTATTCATTCTTAGATCCATCAACTCTTTTTGAGAACTAATTTCACCTTATTGCTACTCATGCCCTTGGCAAGAAACTCTGAACTTGTCCTACTTAATCGGAGGACATTTTCCATATGTTCTCTGATGAGCACACATTTGTAACCTTTACCCGAGTTATTTACTTTATGTATAGGAATAAGAACTTTATTACTCTTTGACATCTGTCATAAACTGTTTTCTTATTGTTTTGTTCACAAATCCCACCTTTTATATCTCTTTATTTTTATTCTCACTTTCTATATTGATCTGTATGATGTGTGCAACTTTCTAAACTTAAACAATGTATCCGGTTCTCAACCACTCAACTGTATAGACCAGTGCTTATTTAATTTAAATGTAATAATTTATATGTTTATTATTTGATAGGTCCCATGGAAACCGTATCTGAATAATTTTATGCCCTGAAGAAGGTGTTACCCCAGGAAAAGGGGTGTCACACCGAAACGCGCGTCGGCGTTTTGAATTGAATTGTTCTTCTTCACACAGACTCATTAAGATTCTACAATCTCTCTAAGAACAGTCCTTTGTTTTTTCCATTCTTTTTTCCATGTTTGGATATTTTTGATTGTATAAATATTCATATCTAATTGATCATCTGTGTGTTTACGCCTTATAAGCCTAGGTTACCACGTAGGGCCATTAGATTGTTCACTTTTTTACCCTTTAGGATGTATGGTATGATTGAGTATGAATGAGAGTTTTGAACCATTTTTATATATTAGGTTTTCCATGGGCATTATTGATTTGTAGGACCATTTTGTCCTTCATACACTAAACTGTTTGTATAATATTAATTTGTGTACTTATCAAGTAAAGTTTTTTTCCAATTAAGTTGAAAAATCAAAAACAAAAATAAAATAAAAAAAGATAAATATCTTTAATTGCTTTATATCATGATTTATGCATGGTCGAGATAGAGTGGTTTTTTCTGTTTTCAAAAGTTGACTCAGATGCAACAATTAAAAAATTGTAGGTATAGCAGATCGTTTTGTATTGACCGAGGAGGGCATATCTGTTGCATAGGTGAAAAAACTTTGACATTTACAATACCAATCGCTCCAAGTCGAACAAATGCGAGACCTATTGCATTTCTAATGCTTGTTTGCATTTGGGATTGGATTTCCTACTCGTCGCCACCCTTACATCCAATCCCATGCCTCCTCGGGTTGTGTGAAGAACCAGGTTTTTCCTTCTGCCTCCACATGCAGTTTAGCAGGAAAGAGCTTGGTGAACTTGAATTCTTTATCTGGCAGTGCTTTTTTGACCTCTAGGAAAGTTCTCCGTCCCTGCACTTTGATGGGAAAAACTGGGAAAAAAGATATAGTGCCGCTCTTGTATTTTACTGATGAGGCACTGCGTGCCATTTGAAATATGACATCTCTGTCACAGAAATTGAAAATAGGGGCTAGGATAGGTTGCTGGGGAGCCCTCAGTTTGGGTTTGTCACCAGGCACTCGATGCGCCCTTTCCACTGAAAGGTAATTAGAAAGTCTGCGGGGTTGTACATGTTTGAGGGTCAGTTCCTCCACAAAGAGATCAGGTGCCGGCCCTTCTGCTCATTCCGAAAATCCAATGATTCTAACATTATCTCATCAAGACCCCCCTTCATAATTATCCAGGTGGGCCTCAAGAAGTTTGCTCCATCTTTGCAGGTCAGTGACTTGTCTCTCAAGAGCCATGTTGTCAGATTGTAGAATAGTAGTTTTTTCCTCCACCTCAGTGACTCTTATTCCCAAGTTCCTACGGTCTGCCCTGATCAACAAGACCTCTGTTGCGACTGTTTCTATGCTGGTCTCTAGGGAGGATCGCACCCCAGTGATGGCGGTCATTATGTCGCGTAGTGTAGGGTACTCAGTTTCAGCAAAACACACAAGACGATGGACGGAATGTTGCGCATTGGCAAAACATTCACCCCCAGTCACAGATCTGGGTTTAATCCATCGTTATTTTGCCCACCATGCCACCCCAGTTCAGACATGACCATATGCAAATCAGTCTTGACCCTGTGCCTCATGGGAACAGTCCAGCCCGAACTGCCAAGCCGTGTCTTCCCTGGACCGGAATCAAGCATCCTAGGACCGGTTTCGGGGTTTCACCCCTCTTCAGCCAGGATAGCTTGACTCCAGTGGTGTAGTGAGCACGGGACCCATGTTTGGGCATACCCGTCCCACATAGGGCGGACAGCAAAACACACAAAATGATGGACGGAATGTTGCACATTGGCAAAACATTCACCCCCAGTCACAGATCTGGGTTTAATCCATCGTTATTTTGCTCACCACGCCACCCCAGTTCAGACATAGCCATATGGTTTTTCCAGTTGGCAATGGGCCTGTTGTTGATCTGGTGAGTGATTCACAATCTCTGGATTTTTCTACCACGTGGATTTGTAGAGTTTACTCTGGTGGCAGTTAAGTACCCCTTTACCTCCTGTCATGTTAATCTGCTCTCAATTGTGCTTCCGCAGGGAACTTGTAGTTGAGCATGGTGCAGGGAGATTCCCGCCGCCCGCCTGCGGTACCACCCGGGTCTCTGCGAGGCCTGTTAGTGCCTCCCAATGAGTCCCACTATTTATAAGGATTCAGCTTGCAGTGTTCGAAAGTCCCACACTTAATGAGGCAATGAGAGGGGTGAGTTCTGTACCCTCTATCTTATGACAGCATATCACCTTCTTGGGTTCAATTACTCCCACTTTAGTGGTCACAAGTGAGAGGCAGAGTAGGCAATTGTTAGACCTGTCAGCCCTTTGGGTGGTCCCTCCTCATCATTATTTATTTTGTCCCACTTTTGCCTCAAACCCTGTTTGAATTTTTCCTTTTTGGGAACCACCAGACTTTTTAGTGTTGCTACAGATTCAGGGAGCCATTTTAGCTACCCCTGAAACTTCTGTCTGAGGGCCTGAAGCACAAAATGGTGGCCTCCTGTGACATCACCAGCATCCACTGGAACCTACCAGCACTTTCCAGAACCTTCCAGGAGATTCCAGAACTGTGTGACAGTTGGAAACCGTTTAGAATGTTGGGAGGATAAGAGAGGCAGTTGGCAGTTGGAGCTGGCAGTTGGCACCTGACTGGTGAAGAGAGAGGAGCACAACAGTGAAGGAGGAAGGAGTGAAGCAGCAGGGGTGGAAACTTGTGCCTGGAGTGGGGTCCATAAACCCACCCTTGATACTTGTCCCTACTGATGGATCCCAGCCTATAGCCCTGTGTGGGAAGAAGTCAGAAGAAAACCATCCTAAGGACCTGGACAGCAGGAACAGGCCTTAGAACCAAGAAAGCAGTAAGATTCTGACCTGAGAACTGGTTTCCCTGGAGCCTGGCGTCGAGTAGCCGAAGACCTGGAGCCCGAGGTGGAGAAGCGGCGCTGACTGAGGTAGCAGACGTCGTACCCGGAGCCGCCTGAGGTCGTAAGAGGGCGCCGGCGGAGGTCGAGAGGAATACCAAGGGTCGAGAAGGAAGTGAACCGAGGTCGAGTGAGCGGCGTCATCGGGAGGGTGAAGTCCGCCCTCCGGAGTCGTCGGAGACCGAGGTAGAGGAGCACCGGAGGTCGGGAGTGAGGATCGCACTCCGGAGTCGCCCGGAACCTGTGAGGAGGAGCACCGGAGGTCGGGGGTGAGGATCGCACCCCGGAGTCGCCGGAAGTCGACAGCGAGGCCAGGCCGGCCGACGTCATCGGAGCCGAGAGCGCCATCGGACCGGAGCCGCCCGAAGTCGACATCGTGTGGAGACTGCCCGACGCCGTCGAATCGAAGGTAGAGGTCGAACCGAGGCCACCGACATCGGACCGGAACCGCCTGCCGGCGTCGTCAAAGAACTGACATTGTGCCGAGGCCGCCGAGACCGAACCGGAACCGCCTCACGGCGTCGACACGACTCCAGCGGCGTCGGAACATCAGAAAAGGGCAGTAAGTGGAGTAGAGGGCGCCTTAGGCCCTGTGGAGACCTGAGAGACTACTCTAAGGGGCTAGGGAGGTGCTGAATTCCACCTGACTGTGCCTGGGGTGAACTGGGACTAACCTAGAGAGGTTGTGTGGAGAGGGAAGCCAGGGCATTGGAATTTCCCCCCCTTTTGATCTACCTCAGTTTAGGCCTCAGCCTTTGCCTCAGCCAGGGAGTAGTACCCCTCAGGCCTACCACAACCCTACAAGCTGTGCCTGGGCCAAATCAGCCCTTCAGTATTGAAGTGTCATCTGATTCATGAGTGTTATTGTATACTTCTAATTATTTATTGGGGAAACTGTATTTATCAAATTCTTATCTATTTAATGCTGCACTGTGTTTATAGGTCCACAGGACTTGTTGGTGTACAGTATTTATTGGTACAGTATTTATTGGTACAGTATTTATTACCTCAAAGTATTTAATGGTCTGTATATATTGCACTTGTATTTATGCCCTGTTATTTATGATCACCCCTATTTATTTCAGCAAACAGCAAATATTTATTTGACCTGCTCTATTCAAGAATTTGTATATTGTGATTGTTATTTATTTTCCCAATCAGCAACTAAGAGAAAAAGATAAAGAAGGATATTTTCATAATTTTTACGGTGTAGAGTCGTTTTTGGAACGGATGCACGCATGGTTATTGTATGGGTATATTGTATGCTTAGCACTGCGCCTGTTTCCTGACCACTCGAGCCAAGCTACCCCATTGTGTCGGGAAGGCCCTCCACCACCCTGCGGAGTGGGAGTGGGGCTGTTTCCAACATAAATTGGTGTTCAGTGGTGGGATAGAGCTGTGCCTACATATACTCAACAATAACTGTGGGTAGTCCATAGGCCTACACCGGGAGTTTTCTCACAGCGGCCTTCCTAATTGTGGGTTTTTGTTTTTTCCAAATTTACTCTGGTGGTGGGAGGAGGTATTATTAAAGGTACCCCCCTGCATTGTTACTGCACAAAACCTGTCCTCTAACCTGAGTGGGCAAGATGGAGTTTGTACTAGAAAATCTAGAAACGTACACTGTGGCCCAACTCAGGGAGTTTTGCCAGCGGGAGGGGGTGTACTGCCCCCCAGGAGCAAAGAAGGGTGCACTCCAAACCAGCTTAAGGGCTTGGGGGGAGGCACGCAGGGAAAGCAAGGCTGAGGAAGAAGACAGGGATGGAGAGCCTGACCCCGAGGGGGCTGAGATGTACCAACCTGAGGTGGGGAACCTGTCCGCAGGGCCCAGGACACTTTCTAGGAAGGGCAGCACTGTCTCTAGTGGGGGCTTATCCGAAGTGGAGTTAGCAGACCGGAGAGAGAAGAGACAGCTCACATGGGACTTAGCAAGGCTGGAAAAGGAGAAAGAGGAGCAGAGGATGGCCCATGAATTGCGACTGAAAGAAATAGATCTTCAGATTTTGAGAATCGGGGCACAACCTGTTCCTAATGGTGGCAGCCAAAACCAAGAGTCCACCAGGGAATCCAAACCTTACCTGCCAAAGGACATTGTAGCGAGCTATGGGGCGGGTGACGACATCGCCAAGTGGCTAGCAGCCTATGAGGTCTCATTGAGGGCCCATGGGGTTCCAGCGAAGTATTGGGGAGGGGGATTGTATAAGTACATGCCTCCAGCTGGTAGGGATGCTTTATTGGCCCTCGAAGAGGATGAGCAAACCCACTACCCCACCATGAAACTGGCGCTCATCAGAAAGTTTGGACTAACTCCGGAAAAGTACAGACAGAAGTTCAGGGGTAGTCACAAACTGGGCACACAGAATTGGGTGGACTTCCTGGACTATGCAAAGAAGGCACTGGAAGGTTGGATTCAAGGCAGTGAAGTAAGGAACTACGAGGAGCTGTTTGACCTAGTATTGAAGGAACACCTACTCGAGAAATGTTTCCCTGAACTGCGGCAACACCTGGTGGATAGCAAGCTGACCAGTCCCCGGAAGCTTGCTGAGGAGGCGGACATTTGGGCTAGCACCCGGGTGTCCACAAGGGGGACTGGAGGGGATACTCAAAAGGCCGGACAGGGCGCCCCCCAGAAGAAAGAGGGAGGGGAAAAGAAAAAGGAGTTCTCCAAAGGCCCCCAAAATAACTTCCAAGGGAAGGGAACAGGATTCACCTCTAAGGCTAACCCACCCAGAAACCCTAATCCTGGCCAGAGTCAGCAGCCAAGGGTTGTCCATTGCTATGAGTGCGGTGGCGTTGGACACTATAAAGGAGATCCGAAGTGTCAGAAACGATCACCCCCTCCCACTGGAGGAAAGCCCCCCGGAGTAGCTAGTGTAGTGCTCGGGGAGGAGATGCCCTTAACTAAGGGAAGGGAGTGGGCGGGTGTCACTTTAGTGTCCCTGGGAGAACGGGAGATGGTTCCTAAGATCCAGGTGCCCGCAAATACTGCAAAGTATGGGCAGTGGATCACCATCAACGGCCAAAGAGGGGAGGCTCTGAGAGACACAGGAGCCAGTATGACTATGGTACGTAGCCAACTGGTGTCTCCAGAGCAAGTCATTCCCGATGTACTCCACCCAGCCGCGATGGCTGACGGCAGAACCGGCCACTATCCCGTGGCTGAGGTTCCCTTTGAATGGGGGGGGGTTGCAGGTTCACTTCGAGTTGCCGTAAGCCCTGCCGTGCCAGTCGATTGTCTGCTGGGCAATGACATGGAGCACAACGCTTGGAAGGAGGTGGAATACCGGACTCATACCGAGATGCTGGGTACACCTGACTGGGCCTGTGTTAGCACAAGGTCCGGGACTACCCGAAGAGGGAGTTCATTCCGGCTGGAGCCTGGAACAAAGGCCCAGCCAGCTGCCAGTCAAGGGAAGAACCGAGGACAGGAGGAGCCTGCCTCGGCGTCCCCACCCCGTAGGACGGATAGGCCACCGGAGGTGGTGGACCAGGAGTCTGCGGAGGGGGACGTTACCAACCTGGAGGACCTACCCATCCCGGCCGAGTGGCACGTGGAGGGAGGCCCGTCCAGGGAGGAATTCTGCCAGGGCCAGAGGGAGTGCCCTACCCTTGAGGGGCTGAGGCGACAGGCCGAAGCCCAGGCAGCAGGGAACGTTGAAGGGAACTACAGTGTTTACTGGGAGGATGGCCTCCTCTACAGTGAACCCAAGGCACCCCTACATGGATCGTCACGAGCCTTGGTAGTTCCTCAACGTTATCGAGCCTTCCTTCTGGAGTTGGCTCACGAGATACCATTGGCAGGACACCTGGGGCAAGACAAGACCTTCGCCCGTCTTGTCCCACACTTTTATTGGCCTCAGATGAAAGTGTCGTCCGATACCTACTGCCGGACATGTGTGTCTTGCCAAGCCAGTGGGAAAACAGGGGTGAAGCTGAAAGCTCCCCTGGAACCACTTCCTGTCGTTAGCACCCCCTTTGAAAGGGTGGGCATCGACATTGTGGGTCCATTAGATCCGCCAACTACAGCTGGTCACAGGTTTATCCTGGTCCTGGTGGATCATGCCACACGGTACCCAGAGGCAATACCTCTGAGGACCATAACAGCACCTGTTGTGGCTAGGGCCCTGATGGGAATCTTTACCCGAGTGGGTTTTCCCAAGGAAGTTGTGTCCGACAGGGGGACCAACTTCATGTCAGCGTATATGCGGGCGATGTGGAAGGAGTGTGGAGTGACCTACCGGTTCACAACTCCTTACCACCCCCAGACCAATGGTCTGGTGGAAAGGTTTAACAAAACCTTGAAGGGCATGATCAGAAGTCTGCCTGAAAGCCTGCGGAGGAAATGGGACGTCCTCCTACCCTGTTTACTTTTTTCCTACAGGGAAGTGCCACAGAAGGGAGTGGGCTTCAGCCCCTTCGAGCTTCTGTATGGGCACCCTGTACGTGGACCTCTCAACCTGGTGAGAGACGGATGGGAAAGAACTCCCAGAAAGCTTCCCCAGGATGTGGTGAGCTACATGCTGGCCTTCCGGAGCCAAATGGCTAAGTTGTGGAAGCAAGCTTCTGACAACTTGGAAGCCAGCCAAGCAGTGATGAAGGCGTGGTATGACCACAATGCTCACCCGGTGGAGTTGGAGCCTGGCCAGAAGGTGTGGGTGATCGAACCAGGAGAGCTTAGCGCCCTCCAGGATCGCTGGTCAGGACCCTTTGAGGTGTTGGAGAAGAAGGGTAAGGCTACCTACTTGGTGGACCTGAAGACCCCTCGTCAGCCCCTGCGGGTGCTGCATGCCAACCGCCTCAAACCCCACCACGAGAGGCCCGAAGTCATCTTGATGATGGTGACTGACGGAGGAGAGGACGTGGAAAGCGAGCCTCTCCCCGATCTGTTTGCGTCTCAAGAAAAGGATGGGTCGGTGGAGGGAGTGATTCTCTCCCCATCTCTAACTCCTGAACAGCAGGAGGACTGTCGCCAGGTCCTGGGGCAGTACTCTTCGTTGTTCTCCCTTGTCCCGGGTAGGACTCACCTGTGCGTCCATGACGTGGACACAGGAGACAGCCCACCTGTGAAGTCCAAGATCTACCGGATGTCAGACAAGGTGAAGGCCAGCATTCATAGTGAGGTCACTAAGATGCTGGAGCTAGGAGTGATTGAACCTTCTAGCAGCCCCTGGTCCAGTCCGGTGGTGTTAGTACCGAAAGCTGCACCACCGGGTGCCCAACCAGAACTGAGGTTCTGTGTGGACTACCGGGGACTGAATTCAGTGACCAAGACTGATGCACATCCGATCCCTAGGGCGGATGAATTAATTGACCGGCTGGGAGCTGCCCAATATCTAAGTACCTTTGACCTTACTTCGGGGTACTGGCAGATCTCTTTGACTGATGGAGCAAGGGAAAGGTCAGCCTTCTCCACGCCCAATGGCCACTACCAGTTCTGTGTGATGCCCTTTGGGCTCAAGAACGCACCTGCCACGTTTCAGCGCCTGGTAAACCAGATCCTCACCGGGATGGAGAGTTTCTCTGCTGCTTATCTGGATGACATAGCCGTCTTCAGTAACAGCTGGGAGGATCACTTGCGTCACCTGCAAGCTGTTCTCCAGGCCCTGAGACAAGCTGGATTGACGATCAAGGCCAGCAAGTGCCAGATCGGGCAGGGGTCGGTAGTGTACCTTGGACACTTGGTGGGTAGGGGAACGGTGCAACCCCTCCAGGCGAAGATCGAGGCCATCATGGCCTGGGAACCCCCCAAGACACAGACTGAGGTCCGAGCATTTTTGGGCCTCATGGGATACTATCGCCGCTTCGTGAAGGGGTACGGTACCATCGTAGCCCCTCTCACGGAGCTCACGTCCAAGAAACAACCTCGACGGGTAGTCTGGACGGAGGCTTGTCAGCAAGCCTTTGAGAAATTGAAGAAAGCCATGTGCGAGGCCCCGGTCTTAAGGGCCCCAGACTTTTCCAAGAAGTTCATTGTCCAGACAGATGCATCAGAACATGGCATTGGGGCAGTGTTATCGCAACTCAACGAAGAGGGTCTGGATCAACCCGTGGTCTTCCTATCCAGGAGACTACTTCCCAGGGAACAGAAGTGGAGTGCAATAGAGCGTGAAGCCTTTGCAGTGGTATGGGCTCTGAAGAAGTTGCGGCCATACCTGTTTGGCTCGCACTTCTTGGTTCAGACCGACCACAGACCCCTTCGTTGGCTGATGCAAATGAAGGGGGAGAATCCCAAGTTGTTGAGGTGGTCTATTTCCCTACAGGGAATGGACTTTCAGGTGGAACATCGGCCTGGAGTGGACCACGCCAATGCAGACGGTCTCTCAAGGTATTTCCGCCTTAGTGATGAGAACTCCCAAGGGGTTGGGTAGCTCTCCCCACTTTCAGCTGGGAGGGACGCGTGTTAGACCTGTCAGCCCTTTGGGTGGTCCCTCCTCATCATTATTTATTTTGTCCCACTTTTGCCTCAAACCCTGTTTGAATTTTTCCTTTTTGGGAACCACCAGACTTTTTAGTGTTGCTACAGATTCAGGGAGCCATTTTAGCTACCCCTGAAACTTCTGTCTGAGGGCCTGAAGCACAAAATGGTGGCCTCCTGTGACATCACCAGCATCCACTGGAACCTACCAGCACTTTCCAGAACCTTCCAGGAGATTCCAGAACTGTGTGACAGTTGGAAACCGTTTAGAATGTTGGGAGGATAAGAGAGGCAGTTGGCAGTTGGAGCTGGCAGTTGGCACCTGACTGGTGAAGAGAGAGGAGCACAACAGTGAAGGAGGAAGGAGTGAAGCAGCAGGGGTGGAAACTTGTGCCTGGAGTGGGGTCCATAAACCCACCCTTGATACTTGTCCCTACTGATGGATCCCAGCCTATAGCCCTGTGTGGGAAGAAGTCAGAAGAAAACCATCCTAAGGACCTGGACAGCAGGAACAGGCCTTAGAACCAAGAAAGCAGTAAGATTCTGACCTGAGAACTGGTTTCCCTGGAGCCTGGCGTCGAGTAGCCGAAGACCTGGAGCCCGAGGTGGAGAAGCGGCGCTGACTGAGGTAGCAGACGTCGTACCCGGAGCCGCCTGAGGTCGTAAGAGGGCGCCGGCGGAGGTCGAGAGGAATACCAAGGGTCGAGAAGGAAGTGAACCGAGGTCGAGTGAGCGGCGTCATCGGGAGGGTGAAGTCCGCCCTCCGGAGTCGTCGGAGACCGAGGTAGAGGAGCACCGGAGGTCGGGAGTGAGGATCGCACTCCGGAGTCGCCCGGAACCTGTGAGGAGGAGCACCGGAGGTCGGGGGTGAGGATCGCACCCCGGAGTCGCCGGAAGTCGACAGCGAGGCCAGGCCGGCCGACGTCATCGGAGCCGAGAGCGCCATCGGACCGGAGCCGCCCGAAGTCGACATCGTGTGGAGACTGCCCGACGCCGTCGAATCGAAGGTAGAGGTCGAACCGAGGCCACCGACATCGGACCGGAACCGCCTGCCGGCGTCGTCAAAGAACTGACATTGTGCCGAGGCCGCCGAGACCGAACCGGAACCGCCTCACGGCGTCGACACGACTCCAGCGGCGTCGGAACATCAGAAAAGGGCAGTAAGTGGAGTAGAGGGCGCCTTAGGCCCTGTGGAGACCTGAGAGACTACTCTAAGGGGCTAGGGAGGTGCTGAATTCCACCTGACTGTGCCTGGGGTGAACTGGGACTAACCTAGAGAGGTTGTGTGGAGAGGGAAGCCAGGGCATTGGAATTTCCCCCCCTTTTGATCTACCTCAGTTTAGGCCTCAGCCTTTGCCTCAGCCAGGGAGTAGTACCCCTCAGGCCTACCACAACCCTACAAGCTGTGCCTGGGCCAAATCAGCCCTTCAGTATTGAAGTGTCATCTGATTCATGAGTGTTATTGTATACTTCTAATTATTTATTGGGGAAACTGTATTTATCAAATTCTTATCTATTTAATGCTGCACTGTGTTTATAGGTCCACAGGACTTGTTGGTGTACAGTATTTATTGGTACAGTATTTATTGGTACAGTATTTATTACCTCAAAGTATTTAATGGTCTGTATATATTGCACTTGTATTTATGCCCTGTTATTTATGATCACCCCTATTTATTTCAGCAAACAGCAAATATTTATTTGACCTGCTCTATTCAAGAATTTGTATATTGTGATTGTTATTTATTTTCCCAATCAGCAACTAAGAGAAAAAGATAAAGAAGGATATTTTCATAATTTTTACGGTGTAGAGTCGTTTTTGGAACGGATGCACGCATGGTTATTGTATGGGTATATTGTATGCTTAGCACTGCGCCTGTTTCCTGACCACTCGAGCCAAGCTACCCCATTGTGTCGGGAAGGCCCTCCACCACCCTGCGGAGTGGGAGTGGGGCTGTTTCCAACAGCAATTATTCACACGGTGTAGTCAGCTATTTGCACCAGTTTGGGCCTTTTCCTGAAGACAGGTTTTATGGCCGGGCTCTTCCCCTGCCATTGGTATCCACTTGGTCTTTCTCGGGTGAGTCCGTCGCCGTTCGGCCTCCCTGTCGGCCACAACTCTATTCAAATCCGGTCACTTTGGACTTCAACTGGCGGGGGCAGCCCGGCACAGGTTGTATGGGAGCCCTACGCCCCTCCGTGGGTGTGCAGGGAGTGGGAGGGGGTAATGCCAAATCAGCTCCCCCCCCCCACCTCCAGTTCAAATGTGCCCGTGTGTCTCCGTGAATCGTGTCTGTGCTTCAGCCAGCATCGCAGACTCTTACCTTCACTCTCGCCTTCTTGCTTACTCAAGCCACGGCCGGGGTGCCGTCGCGGTGCGCCTTGTGTCGCTTCTTTCCCCTTCAGTTGGGCGGGGCTGGAAGTCCTTGCAGTTCATTGCTCCCAGTGGGTCCGTCCAGACGCAGCTTCCCAGAGTGCTCCGGTCCACCGCACGATCAGCTGTGCCTGTGGACCAGTTTGGCAGCTTGGAGCCTCTCTTCCGGTTCCACTTCCCCGCAAGGCTGCTTAGTGGGGGACCCGCTTAGTCGTTTGAGTACGCTGGATTGTGTTCACGGTTGGTACTGTGAGATCTGGGCTTCTCCGCAAGCGGTGTCTTCCTTGCGGGGTGTTGTTAGCACGTGAGACTATGCGGATCTGTTTACGGGTGCCGTGGGATTTCGCGGTTGGCTGCCAGAGCTCTTTTAACATTCGGCCATCTTCATTGCCCATTGGCCACACCCTCTGTATCTCTGTAGCTTTGAAGCGCTGTAAATTACATATCTTACAGTTATATAATGGTTTTCAATTGGGTGACATAGACATAATGGAAGCCCGAGCTGGTCTTGCCAGGATTCGTACTAAAAATCTGCAGGTCCCAAAGAGTTGTCATCAGAGAGTGGTCAACTCACTGAGCCATTTTACCTGGTTAAATATTTCCACTGACCTAGCAGTGCAACAAGTACGTTTTTCTTTCGTTCATTCCAAAGTGTTTGCTTTGCCTAGTGCACGAAAATACATTCAAAGTGCACTTGGTAATGCAGTATTTATTTCTTTTTATTTCAATACTTTTCTTTTATGTCACAGGCCTATTAAATTAAACGTGCATTCAGATCAAACATCAAATTATATATCTCCCTGCTCATCTTGGAAAGAAGACACGAAATGCTTGTTAATTAGTCTGCCCAGCAAATGCTAGTTTAGGATGGCTCCTAGCTCCAGGCTAGATACAATTTCCTGCATCTAATTTAAAATTCACAAAGCACTGCGCTGTACAGCATCACCATAACCAACATGTCTGAATATCTACTTCATTTCTTTGTGAACCTCTGGCTGTTGATCCTGTGTTAAGACTGGCGTGGTGTCCTGCTGCTCTCATGTGGAATCTGGAACACAGTGCCGCAGTCCGGAGTCCACAAGGAGACGGAGGGCCCAGGCTTGAGGGCTCATGGCTTTAATGAAATAAACTTACCTGAATTATATATATATATCTGAATCCTGTCTTATCTTGCGTGGAATGTTTCACTGGCGACGAGGATGGGATTGAAACATCAAGCCTGGAGCCCTGCGGAACAGCAGATCCTGAAGCCGGTTTCCAAGGAACTCGTCTGTGCACGCCGGGAGCTGTGCGGACATATTGTGGTGACTTTATTTCGTTTTGATGATTAAATGAAGCCCTGGTTTGTGTTGGCACTGGTACATGTCTGAAAACACAGATAGGGTGAAGAGCATCGGCGTTGGTGAATTTTAAGAGGTCAGACACTTTGGGGAAGATTTACAAGCCCCTTGCACCTCATTTACGTCGCCATTGCGTCACTTTTGTGACGCAGCGGTGGCGCAAATCATGCGCCATGGTGCGGGGTACTTACAACGTGACGCATCTGGGAGATGCGTCACATTGTAAAGCCCTGCGCCACATGTAGGCGGTCTGGCGCAGGAACGGCTCCAAAAAGTGGCTGAGTGAAATCTACAAGATTTCACTCAGTCACTTTTAGGCCCATGCTGCATCAAAACCTTGCGCCTGCCTGAAGCAGGCGAAAGGATTGACGCATCATTAACAAGATAGGGCCCCCCAGACCATTGCTGGTGCTGCCTCGTGCTTGCGACGCAACTCCAGCAATGCGCCACTTTTACGGCACAGAGGCGTCACGCATCTGTGTCGTTTTTGCCCCATGGTGCGCCGCATTGTAAATGCGGCGCATATTTGGTGGCGGAGCTGTGGCGCACAATAACTGGCGCATCCCTGCTGATATGCAGGGATGCGCCAGTTATTGTAAATATGCCCCTCTGAATTTAAATGCGTGCTGAGCCGATTGAGGTTCGTTGGACTGGTTGCTGTCAGAGAGAGACTCGCTGAAACTTGATGTCGTGTGCTCTAATTTACAGAACTTTATTTTGCCATTTTTCAAATACTTGGGCTTATTCTTGGGGCCAAAGTCCTGATTTGGAGACAGCTATTGGCAAAATAATTACAGAAATAACGAAGAAAAACTCCAAAGTTAATATGGAAGATTGTGGGTGTAATATTCACCTTACCCATTAGATGCCAGTATTAGATAAGGAATCAGTCTCTATGAAAAGGCAACAAATATAATCGTAGAACAGCTGTTGAGAAATTAACTTTCTTTGCCAAATCCAATGATATGATATTGAATTAGTTGTAGTAACAGTGGCAGAGGAGTCTTTCACGTCGTCGAGAAGCAGAAACCGAGGTGAGACCGCGCAGGCAATAATTAAGATGAAAGGCACACTTGGCGGTAATTTCAACTCAAAAACATAGACGAAGGAAAGAGAGTTACATGCGTGTCTCCGGTTGCTATGGACACAGTAGCAGAACGTGACCGCACTCGCGGTGCTCAGCTGATTTGTTGCTCGTGATGAAGAGCTACGCTTGCGTCGGGCATTTAAAGCTGGTCGCGAGCTGGTGGTGTGCGCGTTAGCCCAATCATTATTCTGCTTCTCGACGACGTGAAAGACTCCTCTGCCACTGTTACTACAACTAATTCAATATCATATAATTGGATTTGGCAAAGAAAGTTAATTTCTCATTGGCTGTTCAACGATTATATTTGTTGCCTTTTCCTAGAGACTGATTCCTTATCTAATACTGGCATGTAGTGGGTAAGAGGAATATTACACCCACAATCTTCCATATTAACTTTGGAGTTTTTCTTCGTTATTTTTGTAATTATTGAGCATTTCCAACATTTCAGTGATTCGCACATTTTCTTTTGTGCGAGCCAACTGCTGTGAATCAATATTCTACAGCATTTCAGTGATTCGCACACTTTTCCAGATAAATAAAATTGGTGAACACATTTGTTGCCTATTTCACTATTTTGTTTTTCATACATCATTCTGTCTCTTTATTATGGAGGGCAGTGGTGCACCTGCCCCATTTTTAGCCACACCATGTGAACCTACACTGGAGTGGAAACAAAGGAAAGAAGGTTTAGAAGCTTACATTGAAGCCATTGGTGGTGATGATTGCACAGAAAAGAGGAAGCTTACTATTTTAAAGCAGAAGGCAGATGCATGTTAAGTCACTTTGCTCCAATTTCTACGAATCTTTCGTCTGATGAGGATGACATTGATGTGTTTGACAATACCATTGAACAACTTGACAAACTGTATGTGAAAAAAGTTAACAAAGTGGTTGCACGACACAAATTTCTGAGAAGTGAATGAATCAATTGACGTTTTTGTCAACGATTTAAGAACTTTGGCATCCATGTGTAACTATTCTTCATTTCATGATCAGATGGTACGTGATCAAATGGTGCACAAGGTAGCAGATGTCAAATTGCAAGAAAAATTATTATCTGCTGAGGATTTGACTCTTAACAAAGCCATTGAAATTGTTAATCGCTTTGAAGACATAGAACTAGGCATGAAAGAACTTGCAGAAAAGAATGTTGCTGAGGTTCATTTCATCAAAAAGACGAATACTGATGAGGGTATTAGTAGCAAATTTAGAAATAAAGTTTATTCCAACCTGGAAAGAAAAGATTATGTGTGTTTTAAGTGTGGCGTTCCTGGTCATTTAGCTAATGACAAAAGATGTCCTCCCATCAGTCAAGTGTGTAGACATTGTAAAGTAAAGGGGCACTATGCTAGAATGTGTAAGAACAAAAACAAATTTAGGAGTAGAGGTATTGATTCTAAAAACAAAAACACAGATCAAATTAAGGAAATTAATTGCGACCTTGAAGATGGTGAATTTCTGCTAACTGTGAGGTTAATAGCAATGTGAAAGATGCTCCCTTTTGCACAATTGTACTTGGCAATAAAGAAGTAAAGGTTATGGCAGACTCAGGTGCTAGACACACCCTTATTGGGGATGAAATGCGAAAAGAATTTCCAGGAGTACAGTTATCTCCTCCTGACATCAAATTTGTGAGTTATGGGAGGAAGCGCATCAAAGTTTTAGGATTTTTCACTACTAATCTTGGTTTTTACTGTGCGATAATATCGCTGATCATTTCACCCAGAAAATAGACACGATCATTAACAAAATCACCTCGACCACAAATCCTCAACCAAAATTAGAATGTGAATCTCCCCGCATTCTTCCGGCAACCAGTTTATTAGGAAATTTCCCACTACTCACAATAAAAGATACTGAAGCCCTCTTAAAAGGTGCTAAATCAGGATCCCCATTAGATCTGATACCTGCTAAACTGACAGCCACCTTGGGCAAACAGCTTGCCAACCCCATTTGTAATATCCTTAATAGCTCCCTGATGGATGGACCTCTCCCCTCGGATTGGAAAGCTGCACAGATACTTCAGATTAAAAAGAATCTCAAAATCAAGAAGAAGTCACAAACTATCGACCCATCTCGCTCCTTCCCCTCCACACCAAAATCTTAGAAAAGCACATCAATACCCCATATTTCCCACTTTATTGAATCAACTAACAGCCTAGACTCCTCACAATCTGGTTTCCGATCCAGATACAGCACCGAGTCCACCCTAGTGGCAGTAACAGACAACATCATAATGCTGTTGGATAAGGGTCAGGCGGTGCTCTTGGTGCTGCTTGACCTTTCCGCAGCATTCGACACCATATCCCATCAAATTTTACTCAATAGACTGGAAGACATAGGTATCACAGGGAAAGCCCTGAAATGGCTTACCAACTTCCTATCCGATAGAACACAGACAGTCAACCTAGGCCCCTATCATTCTAAGACCACCAAGGTTACCAAGGGAGTACCTCAAGGCTCATGCTTGAGCCCTACCTTATTCAACGTTTATGTTGCTCCCCTGGCGAGACTGTTGAGAAAACTGGGCTTCATCCCTATATCATACGCTGATGACACCCAGCTACTCCTTTCACTTGACAAATCCTGCCCGAATATTCAAGCCATCTTTAGCGAAGGAATGAAATCTATAGCTGAATGGATGAAAATGAATTTTCTCCAACTGAACGCTACGAAGTCCGAGATAATGCTATGTGGTGATGCTACTGTGTCATGGTCGCCTAGTTGGTGGCCAGAGGAACTAGGTCCCACCCCTTGCCCTAAACCAGTGGTAAAAAACCTTGGAGTCAGACTAGACCAAAAACTCACTCTGAGACACCATGTCTCCTCCACTATCGGAGCCTGCTTCCACCACCTTAGCATGCTCAGAAGAGTCTTTTCTTTCCTACCAATGTCCTCGAGGAAAACCCTGATACAGTCACTAATTTTAGGCCGCCTAGACTATTGTAACACGCTGATGATCTCAGCTAACGAAAAGGACATATATAGACTATAGGTTGTCCAAAACACAGCAGCCCGTTTGGTGACCAATGCCCCCTCAAGAACAGCCTCCCTCCCTTAGCTGCAGAAATTACACTGTTTACCCATTCGAAAAAGGACCCATTTCAAAATATGCTGTATGGCTTATAAAGCCATAAACAGATTAGGTCCTAGTTATCTCAATGACAAATTTGTTAACTATGTTCCTCTCAGACCCCTCGGCTCAGGAGACAAAGCCCTAATCTCAGTCCCTCGCGTTAGAAAGGCTCGACAAGGCGGTAAGGCCTTCTACCATCTTGCCCCGCGCCTATGGAATGATCTCCCTTTCCGCCTGCGACAATGTACAGATTACCTGGCATTCAGGAAAATGCTGAAAACATCTCTCTTCTAAATCAGTCTTCTCATTCACTTGTGTGGCTCCAGCGCTGAGATACCCTTATGGGGTGATTTGTGCGCTTTATAAGTGAAATAAATAAATAAATTTCAAGGCAAATCTATATCTGAAAAAGTATATGTTGCTAAAGATGGTTCATGTCTTTTAAGGTAGCCTCAGCAAAGAGATCTTATGATTACTCTTGTTGCCAACCATCCTGACCAGGTTCTGGGTTACTCAGATTTGATTCTCCATGTTGGTTTTTCAATTAAGGCAGAGGGGAGCCTGTATGGCCCCCCTCGCTGAGCCTTATTAGGCCCTGGTGACCCCATCCCCCCAAGCCACTGCTACAATTAAAGGGGATGGGGTCCTCATAACTTCCTTTCTCAAGCCTTCTTAGGCCTGGGGTCCGCCATACCCCAGGGCCCTTTTTTAATGAAAGGGGTGGGGTGGTAACGTGGCCCACCGCCTTCATCCTTGTTAGACCTTTGAGACCTCTTCCCCTATGTCCTTGTTTAAAAATTACAGTGGAGAGTAGCCGTGTAGTACCCCTCCCCTAACCTTATTTTTCCTGGGGACCTTATCCCCCAGAGCCAAATTTAGTTTAAATGGGGAGGGGGGCCATGCACTGAGCCTCTAATGCCCCCATGGAACTCACTCTGGGGCTGAAATTATTCAAAATGGGTAGGAGCCTCCATGCCCCTATCTCTGAGAGTTTTCCAGCCCTGGGGATCCCATCTCCAGTGGCCACATTAATAAAGGTGTGCCATCCCATCATACATTCATTGGAGACCACTGGGGGAGCCACAAGGTCTTTTACAACCCCAGCGGGCTCCTCACATGCAGCAGGAGGCAACATTATTCCTGCCCCAAGGGAGCAGCTACTAATGCTGCTTCCTCTGGGAACAAGCAACATTTTTATCGGTTTCCCTGCCCTGTCCGTGTGGGCAGGGAAACTGATCTAAAGTTTACTCCCAGCTGGTGGAATAATTTGTAATGCATATATAAAGGTCCCAAGGCAGGCAGTAAACTTTGTGTTTGCTCCTGCATGGCGGGAGATTTAAAAATGGTCCCACCAAGCAGGAGTAAACACAAGTGTGCATGCCCATGTAGGTGCGATGAGAGAAACCGATATGTCCCAGGGTGTGACTCCCCGGGACATCACGTATGAGCTGGCTGATGAGATGGCGTCCCCGGGGCCACTAATGGCTCTGGCGAGGCGGGCAAGCAGCTTCTCCTTCAATGTCTAGCTATTTTTAATGCTATACTACCTCTCTGTATGCAAACTACATGGTGTGGATTTTAAATTAAAAAATAATGTATATACTTGTCAACGGAAAGATATGCTTCAGAAATCTACCTGTGCATTAAAATAATGTACTTGCCTTAGCTAGTGTCTATGAATGGGGTGACAAATTATGGAAGTTATTTGATTATATCACAACTTTGCAAATACTTTATATTTATTATACCAATATTCATGGCTTGCCAGTGCTTGTTCCATGTAAGTACCTATGGTTTATTTATGCCAGCTTTCTCAATGGTCACAGGCTCTTTCTGTATGCAGGCAATACTTGGATCACAGTAAGGTTGTGCCTGTGCCAGCTTATTCGTACATGAAAAAAAGCATTGTAAAATGGTTCTATAGCAGAAATCTATTTACTGTAAAACATTGCTTTGTTGTTACCAAGGTTTATTGTAAATACATTCTGCATACCTTCTCAGGGACATCCTAAGAATCTGAGGGGTGGGAGGCCCGGAACCAAATGTAATTTGTAGGCCCTGGTTCGGACCAGATTTATATTTATGATCCAGTTTCAGCTCCTTCATGCCATCTTTGACCATGTCACTGACAATGCACAGGTGCACTGTTTTAGTTTCCAAGGAAAACGCATAGTAGCTTGATGCATTGTAATCAAATGCAGAACTCTGTAACCCCCACCTGTCGTGTAGATCCTATATACCCTATAGAGGATCTGCACGTTTTGGATGACATAAACTGTGGGTTTGGTGGCAGACTGATTCTGTGCACACCCACCGGATGCGTTAGCCTGTCTGCATCAGTTAGCTCACAGTGCCATTACAATCTCCTCTTATCGGGGAGAGAACCGTTCTTGGCAACCTCAGAACATGACAACCCTGATACCCCAGGATCATGGAAACAATATACTACTTTTCTCTCAGTCACTCATGCTCACTTAGTTTGTCTCAGAGATACACAGAATAAACGGTCTGTGCGTTTCAATAAGTTTTTATTGAAAAGTTGTTATTCTAGTGTAGAATACATGAGCTGCAACAACCATTAGACAGTAGCAGAGATATATAATTAGCAATACTACAAAAGTAAAGGGATGGTATAGTTCTACCATCTTGCAGAAATCATGAATATATACATGTATATAAAACACATGATAAAAAGTGCAACCTAAAAGTGCGTGCTCCTACGATGTCTCCCTAACTAGATGTACCTAAATGTACCTAGCATCGGTGTAGGTGTTAAGCCAAGAATCCCTCTAGGATCTAGTCAACCCCATTACCTGAGAGTTAGAGGATTTGGTACCCCGTCCTGGTCTCAAGTTGGATACCCCGCAAGGGATGTTAGAACACTGCTAGCTGGAGCGTCTGCATGCAGGAACCTCAGCGTCTCCGGTCAGTGTTTCTACCGGGAAGGCACGGTCTCCTCTATCTTTCTAAGCAAGACATGATGTATATATACCCACAGGTCTCCCCAGGGGTCCTACATTGCTGTGTTACTGTGTCGGCCTAAAGGATGATGTTAGGCTTGAACTTTATACATGTATATTATACAGGAGATGTTCATCCTGCTGTGCTTCCAAGAAGCCTCATGCATAATGTATGCGTTTCGAACTAGGGAAAAACCTGCATTCTGAATGCAGTGTAGTATCAAGGTAAAAGGTCAGTCCCTATGAACCGTTATGTATGTCATGTAGGGAAGGATATAGGTGAAAGGTTGCAGTGTTACCTGTGCCTAAATAGCACAGGTAACACACCAAGCACTGCAATAAATCTCTCCTGTCACCACAGTAATTTCCCCTCTCACCAGCAACAGCCAAAAATCAGTAACTTCTCTTATATACCCCAAGGTCTGTTTTTTGTTCTACACCAGCCATTCCAGCCTCTTCCTGCCCCTCCCCCCACTCCTAAGGTCTAGCTGTGTACTGTACTCAAACAGAACCTCTGCAGAAGGATTAACGCTTTCATATGGCTACTTTTTCACCATCTCAGACGTTTGCTTTATTAGAAGCCACTTTGCTATCTAGACCATCTAATACCACTCTAGCACGTTCTAAAAGCTTGAAATCCAAATAAAAGATCACTAAATAATATTAATGCTCACTACATGCTTTCACTTCTTAACACACTTTTCCACTAAACACAACATATTTCCACACAACTCCACTCACAACTCTTTCACTCGCTGCTAGACAATACCAATTAATAACCCTCCACATAAATAAACTCCATACCTTAACAAATTCTTACAATCAATATACTTTCATTCTGTGCCACACCTTTTCACACCACATAATTCAAATCAGCACAATTCCATTCTACACCACATACATTCCACAATACATATTTTCAATTCACAACACAATTATCCACTAAACACAACATAGTTCCACTACATATAACTCTAGTCACCATTTTGTCACTCACTGCCATACATTTCCATGCCACACAATTCAACTCCACACAATTCCATTCAACACCATATACATTAAATACATACTTTTGATGCACAACACATATTCCCACCAAACCCCACATAAAACCACTACACACTACATACATTCAATTCACAACACAACATTCCAAATCATACTACAAAATTCAACAGCATACCACACAATTACACACCACTACATAACACACAATACCACTACACATAACACTCTATAGCACACAAACTAATTCCACATAATTCCACTACACTAAAGACCACATAATTTCTATCCACAGCATTCCACTTCATTTTATACCACATAATTAAATTACACATAACTCCACAAAGTGACACTCTAATATGTACCACATATATACACTCCATATAAATCTAATATATATCACATTACTTGCCACATACATTTACACATTCACACTATACATAATTCCATTACACACTCAACATAAATACACTTCATAACACAACACATAATTACACTCAATACACTTCCACTCAATGCCACGTGAGTTTACAAAACACAGTTCAAATCAACACAAGTCTATTCTACACCACATACATTCCTCAACAGATACTTTCATTTCACAACACACTTTTCCACTAAACACAACAAATTCCCACTACACACAACTCCATTCACCACTCTTTCACTTGCTGCCGCCAATACCACATAACAACACTCCACAAATACACTCCATACCATAATACATAATTACACTCAATATACTTTCACTCGGTGCCACACATTTTCACACCCCACACACACTATTATCCTCTTATTTCACTATCTCCTACATACACAACCAAAGCCTCTTTTTACTTCTATAACATTCTATCCCCCTCTATCTCTCTTTCTCACACATGATTTATATTAATATTCCTAAAATTCATTCAGCACTTCTTACACAACCTACCAATTCCTCTCATTCTTACTTTCTATTTTATATACCTCTCAATCCTATCTCTTCACCATGCCACATATTATTTATAATACACAAATATACTATACAAAACACAATTCCAAACCACACATTTCCACAAATTCAAACAACATAATTCTGCTACAAACAACATACTTCCACTTCACAACAAACAACTCAACATAAATAATGAAAAAAACACATTTCCAACACCAAAAATTCAAACTTTCACAAATGCGAGACAGATTGCATTGCAAATGCTTGTTTTTGTATTTTTCACGATCCCGCAGGAGTCCCCCATTGTTGCTGCAATATTTCTGAGTTTTCTTTCAGTTCTCAGGGTCATGCCTATGGGGCTAGAGCATCAGAGTAACCCTACCTTGCCCCCTTATATTTTGTTTAACATTTTCTGGACAGGGGCTAAGTCTCCAAGTCTTGTAATCGCTGTCAGCAACATTTTTCTCAAGATGCTGGTAGCCGTTTACAGCTCTCGAGGGATTCTGACTCCCATGGGGGCAAGACGGCCCAAGGGAAATTAAGCTCACTGGGTCACTCAGAACGCTCTATTTTTAAATTGGCATTCTTGCAAGAGTCTCTCAAGACTCTCGCAGACCGAATCGTTCAGATGAACAAGTTGCTTACCTTCAGTTACGTTTTTTTTAGTGTATACAGTATCTGCCTGTGGAATTACCCCTTGCGTAGCATTCCATGGAAACCTTTTTCATAGCTCTCCCACACTGATGAGGACGTCTCAATATCACGGGTCCGCTTGCGATTCTGTGTGATGTCATCAGAACCATAGGAAGACCTCGTTGGCGTGCTGACATCATTTCCATCTGTTGTTTCCGTGTCTTTGTGGCAAACGGGTGAACCAACAAAATTTTTCAAGTATACACAGTGTACAATAGATGCACAAATATACAAAGTATATGATTCAAGAAAAAAGAAAACTGGAAATTCTAAAAAATAGACATTTCTTAGCAGCAAACATCATATCATTTCAGATGACAATGAAATACAAAAATGTCATGCCCAAAATTATTTTCGGTATAAGTAGGCAGGGTAGGTCGGTGAGGAATCCACAGTCAGCTACTGTATCCACCAGAAAAAGCATTACCGAAGATAAGTAACTTGTTCTTCTGATGTATTCTTCTGCCTGTGGATTCCTCACCTTTTGAATTGAAATCCCAAGCAGTCCAGCTCCCGGAGGAAGGGTGTCCCCCTACCGATACCAAAACATCCTGTAGCACAGAAGGTGCAAAATGGCAGTTCCTCCTCACCTCCAAATTTAAGCAGTAATGCTTCACCAAAGTGCAGCGGGAGAGCCAAATTGCCACCTTAAAGATGTCTTCAGCAGGTACACCGCTAGCCAAAGCAGAAGACTTAGCTCTAGTGGAATGAGCTCTAATACTTTCAGACAGCTCCTTCATGGCCAAGGCGTAGCAGATCTTGATGTACATGATTATCCACCTGGACAGCATTCGCTTGTGGACAGACTTGCTCTTAATTTTTCCCACATAGCCAATGAAGAGCTGCTCATTCAGTCTTAAGTCTTTGGTTCTGTTCAGGTAGAAGCTGACCTCTCTCTTAGGTTCCAGGCAGTGAAGTCTCTCCTCCTCCTTGGAAGGGTGAGGGGGAGGATAGAAAGTAGGTAAAGTAATGGAATGCCCTAGATGAAAAGGGATAACCACCTTAGACAGGAAAGGAGCTCTGGTCCTGAGAACCATCTTATCTGCATGGATAGTGGTAAAAGGAGACTTAGAACTAAGAGCCTGCAGCTCACTCACCCTCCTGGCTGATTTAACCGCAATCAGAAAAATTGTTTTTATTGAGAGGAACCTCAACGGACAACTATGGAGAGGCTCGCCAGGTGACCCCATTAGGAAAGTAAGAACCATATTTAAATCCCTCTGAGGCATTATAAAAAGAAGTGGGAGGAAATCTATTAGTGAGACCCTAGTGAATCTCATGACTATGGGAGACCTAAACAACAATGGTTAGTCTGTCAAACAAATAAAGACTGACAAGGCCAACAAGTAGCCCTTAACAGTTGCCACAGCATAAACCTGTTGAGCCAAAGAAAGAGAAAAACATGAGACAAATGGGCCTTCAAAGGATCAATTGAACTCTCTCCACACCATTTAACAATCTAACCCATGTACTGAAATAGACAGATTTGGTAGAATGTCTTCTAGCCAACAATATAACATCCCGCGCATCCGCTGGGAGAGAGAAAGATCTCAGGTTACCACGTTTAATCTCCAGGCATGAAGGTGCAGGCTCTGGATGTGGGGGTGTAGAACCCGCCCCTGCTATTGCAAGAGGAGGTCTGCCCTGAGAGGGAGACAGAGAGGAGAGTGTGATGAAAGTTGAAGAAGGTCTGTGTACCACACCCTTCTAGGCCAATCCCGGGCAATCAATATGATTTGGGCCCGGTCTTGGTGAATCTTCCTCAGAACCCAAAGAATCAAGGGTATGGGAGGAAATGCGTAAAGAAGCCAATAACTTGAATCTAGTTGAAATGCGTCCCCCAATGCTCCACGCATCAGATACTGGAGACTGCAGAACGACGGGTAGTGCACATTCTTGTGAGTGGCAAACAGGTCCACCCGAGGGAACCCCCACATCCTGAAAATGCGGTGCACCACCTCCGGATGAAGATACTACTCGTGATCGGCCGTGTATTGCTGATTGTGACTGTCCACATGCTTATTCAGCACCCCGGCCAGGTGATTTGCAATTACGCAGATCTGGTGGTTCTGAGTCCAGGACCACAGTCGCAGAGACGATACGACCCTACACCTGCCTGTTTGTTGATGTACCACATCACGGTAGTGTTGTCCGTAAAGACCTGAACTGACTGATCGCGAAGAGAGGGAAGAAAGACCTTGAGAGCCAAACATATAGCCCGCAGCTCCAGAAAATGTGAAGCAATCTTTCCTTTGGAGACCAAAGGCCCTTGATCTCCAGATCCCCCAGATGAACTCCCCACCCTAGAGTAGAGGCATCCGTTATCACTGTAGCCACCGGGGAAGGAGGTTGAAAAGGCTTCCCTTGAGACAGGTTGCCTGGAACAATCCACCAAGACAGCTCCACTGCAGTGTCTCAGGAGATTCTGACCACCTCCCTGAGATCTCCGTTGTGTTTATACCACTGTCTGCGGAAGCACCACTGGAGTGCCCTCATGTGCCAGCATGCATGGTTGACCAACAGTGTGCAGGAAACGAACAGACTGAGCAGATGTGGCACCTTCAGGACTGAAAAAACCTCTCAGTTTTGAAACAGTGGTATCATAGCCTGTATGTCCAGAACCCTTGGAGGAGGCGGGAAGGTACGGCTCACAGTAGTATCCAGTACTGCCCCTATGAACAGGTTGCACTGAGATGGCACCAGGTGAGATTTGGGTACATTTATCGAAAAAAAAACAATTTGAACAACAGTCGAGTTGTTAATTGCAGATGATGAAGCACCATCTCTGGCGACCATGCTTTGAACAGCCAGCCAGTCATCCAGATAGGGGAAAACAGGAATCCCCAACCTTCTGAGATGCGCTGCCACCACTGCCATCACTTTTGTGAAGACCCGTGACGCGGATATAAGACTGAACGGAAGGACTGGAAACTGATAATGCTGAGACCCCACCGTAAAACGGAGATACCTCCGATGCGACTTCAGGATGGGAATATGAAAATATGCATTCAGTAAGTTGATCGAGCCAGTGGTGGGGACAGGGGGGAGGAGACCTGTTGGAGAGCAGCCCCTTGCAGATGACCTCTTCCCTTCCCTCTGTATGACCTATACAGAGGGTTCTGTTGTTGCTGCTGCTGCCGGCCTCAAAATGAAGCTGCATTCCCAAAGCCCTGAAATCTTTGGAAACACAAATCCTAGGCAGGGATTGCAAGCCTAAGGATCTAGCAGTAGCTCTACTATCCTTAAATCATTGTAAAGCTGAGTCAGACTTGGTCCCAAAGAGTCTTGAGCTTTCAAAGGGAAGATCCAACAGCGTGGCCTGGACTTCGGGAGAGAATCCAGACCCTCTCAACCAGGCATGCCTCCTAGTCATCACTAAAGAGCCCATTACCCTGGCAACCGAGTCAGCCATATAGAGCCCAGACTAGATCCCCTGACGGGCTGCAGCCTGTGTGTCCGACAGTACATCAGCAAAGTGACCCCAGACATCTTCTGGCAACTCAGGTATTACATCCTTAGCAGAATCCATCAATTCATTGATGTAACGCCCCAGTAAACATGTGGCATTAGTTGATTTCAAGGCCATGCTGGCTGATGAAAACACCTTCTTTGCAGATTGTTCCAACTTCTTGGAGTCCCTATACCCTGGAGTGGATTGCCTAGAGGAAAAAGACACTTGAACCACCAAGCTCTCAGGCGAAGGGTGTGATGCTAAAAATGCAGATGAAGGAGAGTGCAGAATCTCAGTTAAAATATTAGATTTGAGCTCCACAATTGGCAACTGCCAGCAACCTTTCTTATGACCAAATGGTAGGAGTCCACATCCTAAGAAGGAAGAGCTTTGAAAGAGGAGAGCTCCTACTCTGGCGATGTGTCAAGCCCACTGGCTTTTGTAGCTCTGTAAAGTCTTCCATAGGGTCTAGTATCTCCCCCTCATCAGCCTGCTGCTTCTCGAATTCCTCCATCTTCCAGAAGCCTCTGAGCCTTCCTCCTTGATCGCATCCTTGATCGGATCTTTTGAATCAGCATCGGCGGTGCTAGACGTGGTGCCGGAGATCTCGGAGCCGGCGGCGATGGAGGTTCTTCAGAAGGGAGCAGTGGCGCTGACCGAAGTCGACACTGCACCAGGAGAGGCCAAGACGGAGTCAATAGCATGAACGGCAAGAAGGGTGCCTGGGCATAATGTTGGGGAAAGCCCAAATTATAGGAAAGTGGTCCCATGGGCCAGCCGGTGCGCCAGATTGGTTAACCGCCCTGGCAAACAAGCCATACACTGCATTTAGAAAATGCGATGAATCCACACCTGGAGCCGGCAAAGGTGGGTTCTGGTTCCGGCGCCAGAGATGCCGGTCCCGGGATCAGATAGGCCAGAGGTGCAGGAGACTCTTCCCAGGGCCCCGTAGAGTCCCTCTGCATTGGAGAGTGCACCAGAGATACCTAAGGTGAAGGAGAAGGGGAGACGCCATCCTCCCTATGATGCTGCTGGACCGTGGACGCCGACTTCGATGACATGCCCTTCTAAGTGTCACTGCTTCTTCTTATGCTTTTTGGACGACCTCAAGGTGTGCAGAGTCGGTGACTTCAACCTCAACTTAGTCCTCTTCCGACCTCTCTTCTCCTTCTTCCCCTCGGCCATAAACAGCTTTGCTTCTCTTTCTTTAAGAGCCTTTGGATTGGATGATGACACAAAGAGCATTTCTCGACGTCATGGTCCGACGACAAACACCGAGGCAGCCTTCGTGGGGGTTTTTTACTCACTTAAATTACTCTAACGGATCAACCGTGGTTGATATTGGTGCACGTTAGTGGGGAGAGATGTGAAGGATCTAATTAGAGTAAATACCTACGTCTTCACCAACAGGTGAGCAAGGAAAAGTCTTCCTTTTTGTTTATTTACCCTCACACACCCTAGTGGTGTCATGCTTCATCATCGGGTCACCCCGACGCCTAAAAGTCGGGGTGGGCTCAACCACAGTATTGGGAGCTCTTGGTAGAAGTTGGTGACCTGGGGGGCTGAATAAATTAAAATACCTCAAACAGATCCCCGGTTTCCCTTTATTCTTGGGTCTGTTTGGGTAACTAAAAAATAAAGGTTGGGTCTTATAAGGAGTCTTATGGTCCTAAGACCCTAGTGCCAACATGTTTCAGTCCTATTCTGGCCTTATGGGTCCTGGACTTTCATCAGGGCTAGGTTTTGGCCTCCCTAGGAGCCAGGATATAAGGGGGTTTTCCTATCCTGTATGCGATTCAAGGGCAGAGTAGCTGCTCCTTGTAACAATGATTGATGATTTACCAATCATGGGTAGTACTCCATCTGTAAAGAAAAGACAGACAACAGAGAAAAACGAAAAGACAAAAACAACATACATTTTATAGTAATGTCAATGTTTTTCTTCCAGACTTCGTCCCACATTGCGTGCTCTGGAACTAATTAATAAACCTGTGGTAAATAATTTTCCTTTACCGGGACTGAATTTGATACAGAAACATAATAAAATAGCTCAGTAAAATGAGAGGCAGAATCCGTGGTATTAGAGGTTCGGAATGGGCTTTATTCCAATACTCGATTATAATCGGATGCTCCAAGTTCCGTCACCACGAAGGTTCAGGAAGTGAAGTACATACATTATTGACATGAAATGGCTTTTATAGAACATACATTACAATGAAGCGAATACAGTAGGCGTAACAATTGATAAGGAAAATGACGATATATCTACGTAACCAAAAAATGGGTGTAATAAGGAGTAAAAAAGGAACATAATTGGTTGTGATGTCATGTATAGGTGGATCTATAAGATAATACTTGGCATAGATGCGCGCGCAGCAGCATGACGTGTGATTGACGTGTAACTAGGGGGTGAAGGGGACTTGACATTTAGCTCTACATGTGGAGACAAAAAGTCTGGGGGGTCAAGTCAACCTAATCCAAATCATATCTAACATCCTATGTTTAAAGAACTATGTTATCCACAAAGGAAGGACTCTCGGACAGAATCTATTCTATACTGACTGTGCGTGCGTGTACAAGCGTCTAAGTGTCTACACTAAATGCGAGGGGGTAGAAATATTCCATGGTGATAGGACTATGAATTACTTGTATTAAGACAGAGAAGCCGGGCCCTTTGCTTGGTAGCTAGAAGAATGTTTACTTAAACTACTAGGCAGGAATGCATCGGCTGAGGGGGAAGCAGATAACTCGAAGGTGAAATACAGTTCTTGGCAGAGAATAGGCTGATGTCAGGCTTCATGAGCCGCGCAGAGAATGAGACAAAGTTCATGGTCACAGATGCAGGCTCAGACTGGAGCTTTCAGAGGCAGAAGGCAAGAAGAGTTTTGATGACAGAATCAGGGCCTACTTGCCTGGACTGTAAAATGGCATAAGTGAGCCATATAAAGGCGGTGGCCTTTCGTACTTAGGAAGGGAATATCCGGCCTATTCATGGCGGATCTGACAGAGGGCATGTTGACGGTGGACGCACATGTGTTTGCGTCTTCATAACTGGAACTGGAGGGAACATACATGTACTTGTGATTTATACATGAAACCGTTGGGGTCCAAGATAGGGGACATAACTGATCATGAAAATCCATATTTCCACATTCCCTCCTTGTCCCCTACTTGCCCATCAAGAGACATCAATCTTCATTAATCCATCGATTTGTTCATATAGCATCATTTGTTCTTCTTTCTTCTTCCGGGGTCTTGAATGAAATCTTGGTGGTGGAATACACGATGTGGCACACAGACCACAAATCGCTGGTCCACATTGTAGACATAGACAGCAACTGAATAGTATGAGAAGGCCAATACCTAGGAAGGATAGAACTCTCCATCCCCAGGCTGATATCACACTCCAAAACCAATTGGACCAAGTCCAGGTGCCTGGATTCTGGTGTATCTGGCTTACAATCTTGTGAAGGCGAGTTATAGCTTTATATACAGATGGCGAATTCTCTGGTATGAATACGCAGCAGCTTGATCCGATGACCCTACAAGCTCCGCCCCTATCAGCCAGGATGACGTCAAGGACAAGACGATTTTGAAGCACAACAATCCGCATAGCAGACTGCTCTTCTGTTAAATTGCCTAAGGCGGAAATAGTTTCATTCACTACTGCTTCAAGGGTTCTAGTTAATCTACGTATCAGCTTACTATTGGTAACTGTACCTATATAGGGGAAGATGCCTTTATTGAAATCTACATACTTGTCCCAGGCCGTCTCAGTATAATCGACAATTGGGAGATCTCTCCGCTCTCTATTGTGTACTAAATGAATATTTCTATAATAATCAGGAGGAGCTAGGAAAACAGGTGGCAAAAGGAATGCAATATAGCAGGTACCATCCCAATCTAGAGGTAGACGCATATATGCAGTCTGACCACATATAAAGTAGGAGTGGCGATAAGCTCTGAATGAAGATTTGCCTTGATCACTGAATTCTACTGTAGTAGTACACTTACTATGGCCCATATGTATGGAACCAACCTTTCTTACACACAATTCACCCTTCGCTGGGAATACTGACATGGTGGGTAAGACTAGTTCAACTTCGGATACGACATTTAGAATCATGAGATTAGGTGTAAAATTACCTAATCCATATACTTCATTTTCTAGATCAGTTCCTGTTCTTTTGGGGCGACCCTCCTTGTCAGGATAGCAGATCTTGAGTAAAACTAGGTTCAGGTTTCCCCATACCCACTGATCTTGGTAAACTGCTGTGTCTGAGTCTATGGAATTGATTAAACTAAACCATGCTCCACAGGAGCCATTATGTGTAAATGGATGTGGAAAGAAAGGCAAGACTCCTTCATAATTCTGATAGGGAGGGAGTCGGCCACACACCCAACAATTAGTGGCATTACTAGTCTGATGGGAATGATGTAACATACTAATGAAAGTGTTATTGCGCAGCGCAAGTCTATAGGACAATTCATGCGAGGGTAAGTCACTAAAAGAATGTTCTGCAATAACATTGTGAACATTTCTGGCAATAGGGTAATATATGTGCAACAACATACTAGTAATAATTATTAAAAGACTTAAAGAAAACAAGATTAATAATGTCACTATACAGTGGCTACGCAGTGATTTACAATACGCCTGTCGTTTCATCATTTTTCGTGACTGTCCATGATTCAGGTCTAGAGGATACATGTCAGAGACAGATTCAACCGCTTCACCTAGGAGAGGACTTAAACAATCAAACCGTCTGACGTTCTAGGCCTCAACTTAACTTTGTAGAGTTCGCTTTCAGTTTTTTCCACCAAAGGAAGTTTTGAATCAGTCTGTGAGGGAGTGCAGGGCACAATGTCTATATCCGAGGATTGTCCATGGAATTTCTTGATATGACTTGAATGAATCCAGCCCTTGCGGCCCTCGATCTTCACGGCTGTTCTTGTGGTCAGCAGAACCAACTTGGGTGTCTTCCACCTGGGCTCCAGCTGAGTCTTTCGGTCGAAATTTCTCACAAATACAATATCCCCCGGAACTACGTCATGGGGTTTCACCTCAGTGTTGTCGGGAAATGCTGCAGCAACCTGTGAACGACAAGATTGTAGTGCAGACATCAAGGAAGCCAAGTAATCTGTCAGCATATTACAGTCAATATCAGTTATTTTGCGTGGTACAGGCGTCCCCCACATATTTGGTGGTCTGCCGAAGATCACCTCATACGGGGATAGCCCTGTTCTAGAGTGCGCTACCATTCTCATGTAAAAAAGTGCAACTGGTAATGCTACTATCCAGTCGACCCCTTTCTCTCTGCATATTTTGGACAGTCTTATTTTCAGTATCTGATTATGTCTTTCTACGAGACCTGCTGCCTCGGGGTGTCGAACACAGTGGAATTTCCACTGATATCCTAGCAGAAGTGAAACATGTTTCATTAATTCGGATGAGAACGGCTGGCCGTTATCTGAGTAGACAACACGTGGTAAACCGTAGCGTGGGAAGAATTCTCGAACTAACTGTTTGGCAGTAGTCGGGGCAGTGTAATCTGAAACCGGGTATGCCTCCGTCCAACGAGACAGAGCGCAGACAACTACGAGAACATATTTGAATCCTCGACATCGTTCCATCTGGATATAATCCATCTGGAGGACTTCAAAAGGGTGATCAGGAGGATGAAATCCACCCTGTTCTACGGGAACGCTTTTTCCTGGGTTGAACTGGCAACAGATCATACAGG